>NC_065523.1:3053938-3058830 GCF_006386435.1 Epinephelus moara | reverse complement strand
GTCATTTGTGTGAAGTAGGACTATAGCTGAATTAATGGTTATAGCAAAGTAGCCTAGTTCAATACTGTGCCGCTGGTATCAAACAGGCTTGAGAGCTAATAGCTGGCATGTAAATGTAGACGTGTTATTACTGATTTCAAAGCAAGTTTCAGTATAAGAAGCATAGTAGGCCTACTGAAATATTTGAAGTAAATACATTTTTAATGATCATTATCATTACTGTTATTATGTTGGAAACTAAATAAATCTAAATAAATCTTTTGCACCCTTTAGCTCACTCCGTCTGCATAATTTGACCATGACTTTGACCTAAATGCATTTTCTTGAATTCTGGTGATTTCAAAAGTATCATCAACTGAATGGGCACCCTAAATTTAGCTGGAAATGACACCTTAAATGTTTTTCTACTGTGTTTGGTTCCAAAGTTAAGCATATTTGAATATTATTGGCGGCCATCTTGAATTTGACCTCTCCCGGGCCTCAGAGGTCAAATCTGACTTCCCTCCACATTTAAAAATAAACCTTATGGTATGTACAAACTACGGTAGAAATGTCATGCTTTTTTCAAAAAGTGCACAATTTATCTGCTAATCCACTGTACTAATGATGTAGATGAAGAAATCATTGAGGTCAGTTGTGGAAGGGTAATTGGAGAGAAGCAATCCAAATATTAGGGATGGGTCACGATTTTCGAATAGTCGTTTTATTTTTGAAAAATCGATTTTTTAATGTGACTATTACTATTCGCCGTCTTATTTCCCCCCTTTATTTGACATGCAATTCAGCTCCTAACCGCACGAGGGCAGTATAGGATTGCTACAGCGGTGTGAGATGGGCTACCAGCTACTTTGATGCGAGGAATGTCTGCAGTCATTCGGGCTTTCATAGTCGAGCGCACCGCGTTATAGTTTCCTGTAAAAATGTCCGTGAAAAATCCCCACGATGTGAAAAATACATGCTGAGCAGTCACTGGTGCGCGGAGCTTTGCGCGCACAGGGCTTGCGGACATCCGCTTTGAGTCCGCGCGGACCTCCGTGGAGTCCGTTCCGCCCGAGTATGTTCGGGCATTTAATGATGAATGGATCTCTGTGTGCGTGGCTCCGGGGGCGGGGGGGCGCGATTATTTGAAAAATTGTCGAATAGTTGCCACGATTTTCGAATAGTGTTGCTGTTTGTGCTGCCCATCCGTACCAAATATATATCAGGTCTTACAGCTGTGATGAAGTTTCTGTGTTTGAAGGCAGATTTGTTCTGTGTGAGGGCAAGAGGTCATGAATTTTTCCTCTAATACTAGAGGACTAAAGCTCATAAAATCATTACTGCTGAGGGCTAAAGGAATACAAGGCTCAATAGAGCTGTGACTCTCTGTCAGCCTGGCTACATTGCTGAAAAGACACCTGGGGTTGTTCTTATTTTCTTCTGTCAATGCTGAGTAATAGTTTGCTCTGGCATTGCGGAGGGCCCTCCTTTATGTTTTAAGACTGTCTTCCCAGACTAAACAAGATTCTTCCAGCTTGGTTTAACACCAATTCCTTTCAAATTTTCGTAATATTTGTTTTATTTTTTGGGTTTGGGAGTTGTACCACAGAGCTAACTTTCTTTGTTTCATTGACTTCTTTTTAAGAGGTGCTTCCCAGCAAGCATTTTTTGGTTTAAAAAACGTCTAATAGCTGTCTACATGAAGACCTAACGTCTAGGCTAAATCACGGCTGAATTTGGGCTCTCAGTGAAAATTTGGTAGATGTCTAACCATAGCCAAAGTGTAGACGTCATCAATTATATGGCTATGACCATGTCCAAAAAATGGAGATAAACATATTTTAATTACTGTTGACTCTCCATACGTGATTGAATATCATACCGCACGCCATCTGCAATGGCGAAAATTACATTTAATCAATTTCAAAATTAAATTGGCTAGATTTGGGTTACATGTAGCTAGACTAAATCAGAGCTAAATATAGCCAATACGTTTATATCACGACTATTGCTTGCTGGGTTCAGAGTCGAGTGTTGTTTGCAGCGAGCCTGCAGCACTATCAACAAGATAATCAATTTGGAAGAGTTTAAAGTCAGTATGGGAAACCTCTGTTACAGTGGGACATGGTATTAAATTTAATGTCGATGGAATCATTTCCTTAAATTTTGCTACAGCACTATCTGATAAACATCTAGTAGAGAAGGTTTTGCCGGGTGACGTGTAATTGAGTAGTAAGAAATCAAGTTATTAAGTAATGGCCTGATAAAGAGGGATTCCGCGGAAAGACTTTTAAGTTTTCAATTTCAATTCCATACCTCAGAACAAGATCGAGATTTGTGATTAAAACAGTGAGTGGGTTTACGTACACTCTGACTGAAGCTAATGGAGTCTAATAATGAGATAAACGCATTAGCGAGGCAGTCATTATCAACATGAATATTAAAATCACCAACAATAATGCCTGTGGATATTCTCATTCATCCAGGTCATAGTTATCTCAAACCAGCCTGACTAGTTCCAGTCTAGTCAGACAAGCATGAACTGATGAAGTCTCTTGGATAAAGGCCAATTTCCACCAGATGCGTGTTGGTTGCGTCTCCGCTCCGGCACAGCAGCGGAGCCGATAGGATTCAATTCTAGTCAATGTGTGTGTTTCCACCGGCTGCGGCTGTGCTGCGTTCCGGCTCCGTCTCAGCTCCGGCACTCCGGAGCCCTCCGCAACAGATACGCAGGACTTCTATTTTTGCCGGACGCCGGAGCACAACGCAGCAATTCAGCACAGAGCAGATCGTGCGGGGCAGGAAGTCGTGCACAGAAACACAATAAAACATCTGGTTAATTTTCAAAATAAAATACACAGTGTTCACGGCGGATCATATTTCCCTGCACTACACCTTAAAAACTACATAGTGGGCAGACGCAGGCCTGAAGTCAACAGGTCAGAGGTTTTCAGACGTCATTTCACCCCGTGAACACCATGGACGAGGAGATATTAATCATGGCAGTGCACCGAGATGTCTTCCGGCGGAGCTGCACTGCACCGCACAACAAACGCAGCCGGTGGGTATTGACGGACGGCGGAGCACGCAGCGGATAACCAGCTCTGCCGTTCCGCAACAGACACGCATCCAGTGGAAATCCGGCGTAAGAGGTGAAACGTCTTCTAAGACAAAACCAAGTCCAGTTGCGTTCCATTCAATTGCCTTGAGACACCAACAATAATAACTTTATCTGATTTAAGAAATAAACTGGATAAAAACTCTGAGAATTCAGATACAAATTCAGAATACAGGCCAGGAGCACGGTACACTATAACAAATAAAAGTGGCTGCGAGGTTTTCCAGGTCGGATGTAAAAGACTAAGGACAAGGCTTTCAAAGAAATTATAATTTAGTTTAGGTTTAGGGCTGATTAATAGAGTCAAAAATGGCTGCAACTCCCCCTCCTCGGCTGCTGCCTCGAGGAAAGTGGATATCATTATGACTGGGAGGAGTGGATTCAACATATTCATCGTGACACAGCCAGGTGTCAGTGAGACAGAGCAAATCAATATGATTATCTGATATTAATTTGTTTACAAACACTGCTTTAGATGACAGAGACCTGATATTTAATAGTCCACATTTAATTCTCCTGTTTTGTCTTTCTGTCACTGAAGAGGTGTTAATTCCTTTATTAGGTTTTTATGTACAACTTCTCCTTTTTAAACTTTAGATTTAGATCATTTAGGTGGTCGGGGGACAGACATTGTATAAAACTATGGGTGGGTAACTGCACTAGAAGCTCAGAGAAGCATGTAGGACTGCGACTCTGATTCCTGGTCTCAACTCTGGGTTGTCAGGGTTTTGAATTACTAATAAACTTGGCCAGGTTTCTAGATATGAGAGCGGCTCCATCCAAAGTGGGATGAATGCCGTCTCTCCTAATAAGACCAGGTTTTCCCCAGAAAGTTTGCCAATTATTTATGAAGCCCACATTGTTTGCTGGGCACCACCTGGACAGCCAGCGATTGAATGATGACATGTGGCTAAACATCTCATCACTGGTCAGATTTGGGAGGGGTCCAGAGAAAACTACGACATAGTCCGACATAGTTTTTGCATATGCACACACACACCAATGCAACATTAATTTTAGTGACCTCCGATTGGCGTAACCGGGTGTTATTATGTGAATACAAATCTTACATAATCTACGTAGCCTTAGCCAGCAGTTTTAAATTTTACTCGATGTCGCCTGCTCTGGCCCCAGGGATACTTTTGACTATGGTCACTGGTGTTCCTAACTTCACAGAATAGAGCTGCCAATGACCAAAGTTTTCTCCTCAGCAGGGGTGTGAGTGGGGAAAAAACGGTTAGAAACATGAACAGGTTGGTGGTGAACTGTGGGCTTCAGCTTAGTACTACACTTCTCTCAAACAGTCACCCAGCCTCCTGGTTGCATGGGGGATGCCGGAGGACCGCTAGCAGAAGCTATGCTATGTGGCTCCGCACCGGTTACAGGTGGCTGGCTAACTACCACAGCTACTGAATGATTTTCCATGGTGTGGAGCCACACTTCCAGTTCACTAAGTCTCACCTTCAACGCAGCAAATAAACTGCATTTATTACATGTACCACTGTCGCTAAAGGAGGCAAAGGAATAAGTAAACATCTGACACACCGATCAAGAGAGAGCAGGAGAAGGAGAAGCCATCGCAAAGTGCTAAGCTAGCGTGACTAACAACTCAACTCAACTCAACTCAAACTTTATTTATAAAGCACATTTAAAACAACCAAGGTTGACCAAAGTGCTGAACAGGTCAATAGAAATAAACAAGCAAATACAATGAGGTACCTAATAGTACACCACAATAATAACCATAAGATACATAAAATACAATACAATAAAATAAAATACAAGAGTTATAAAA
>NC_065523.1:3045081-3045262 GCF_006386435.1 Epinephelus moara | reverse complement strand
AGGAGTGTTAGCATCCATTTGTAGCACAACTAGCCACAACTTCAGCATCTCGCTGTCCGACAAAGGCAGCCTACGAAAGCTGTACGGGGTGTTGCGCGACATCCTGTTCTTGCGTTCGGGAAAAAGGCCTGTTTATTTGAGCACTCCAAAAACTCCGGTAACACTCCAGGGGGTAGCACGT
>NC_065523.1:3043001-3045020 GCF_006386435.1 Epinephelus moara | reverse complement strand
ACATCCTGTTCTTGCGTTCGGGAAAAAGGCCTGTTTATTTGAGCATTCCAAAAACTCCGGTAACACTCCAGGGGGTAGCACGTAAAAGACTCGGTCCTCTGACTCTTCTAGCGTAACACACACTTCACACACACATACTCATTTACAATACCGAGAGGGGACAACTTCCGCCTTTCCGCTCCAACACTGACTGACAGCTGACTCCACTAATTCACACTCACCACTGCCCCAGGGCCGCTACCATATGCTCTTTACAGAGATAGCACTGGCGATCTTAACCGGTCAGTGGCGAAAAAAAGCACTTTTATACGGGACGCATTTGCCCCCATTACCGTTTTAGCTCGTTTCGCAGCTCAATACTGAACCAATTTTAGAACGAGTGATACCCATGAATCATACGCGCACATACACATGGGGAAATAGAGCCCACGTTGAAAAATACCGAAGTTGTCCTTTAACCTCAATCACTGCGTGATTATATAAAGGTAGAAAAATAAATAAAATACAGAGGAGGAGAATAGAATATGAAACAGCCTTTATTTCGTTAAAAACTAAATGAAAACAACAAAATAGGAGCGCTATTCCTGACCAGTGCGTCAAAAGACATGCAGGCCAGGGTAACGAAACAAACAACCCCATGAATCTGTTTATTAATAGCCTATAAAATCACACGTTTTCTCCTGCGGGACGGGAGAAGACGCAACATCATCGATCTCTATTATTGTGTGGGCATAAATTCTCAGAGTTTTGCGGGTGCGGGCAGGAGTGGACATACACATTGCGGGAGCGGGTGGGAGTGTAATACACACGTTGCGGTTGCGGGCGGTAATGGTCAGAAATTTAGCGGGAGCGGGCAGGAGCGTGTTGAAGAAAACAGTCCCGCGCAGGGCTCTAGACCGTAGTTGTTCACTTGCTCCCTCAGCCCTTCGACAGTCGATCTCGCCAGGTTCACTTCAGTTTTTCATAGAAGTGGGACAACACCTATGATGGCAGCGGGGATGCCCCTGTATGGGGTGCCGTTTGTAAAGTGGCTTACGCTGAAAATAACATCAACATTTTGCCACATTTAGCTTCAAGCAATGTTTAAAAAAGTGTTGTGAATTTTTTAACGT
The DNA here is from genome assembly GCF_006386435.1 of Epinephelus moara. Taxonomy (NCBI): domain Eukaryota; kingdom Metazoa; phylum Chordata; class Actinopteri; order Perciformes; family Serranidae; genus Epinephelus; species Epinephelus moara. The sequence continues at coordinate 3,043,908 of NC_065523.1, read as the reverse complement.
CACCTTTTACCACATTTAAAGCAATATTTGTTAACTTAGAAATATATTAAATAGTTAAATCTAAATATTGAATGTGGCACCTAAATGTTAAATGTTAAATCTAAGTATTAAATCTAAATCTAAATCTAAATCTAAATGTTAAATCTAAATATTAAATCTAAATCTAAATGCTAAATCTAAATCTAAATGTTAAATGTTATATCTAAATGTTCTGGGTGAAAGTAAATATTTAGCTAATATGCAAATTCACACTGCCGGTCACCGGAAGTACCAAAATAAAAGCTTGAGATGGTCAGACTGTTTATAGAATCAAATAACGAATTAAAACCAACTTATCGGGGGAAATAGACATTTGAACATACATTAGCGTGATAATAACTACCTAAAATAACAAGAAACATCTTTGGAGAAATTTTATTTGATGTGTACTTTGAGTTGTTAGTGTCCCTTCGGAGGGAATCACCTTGTTGTTTACAAATACTTCCGGGTAGAAAACCAGCAGAGTTTAGCTACATATATATATGAATATCTCACATTTTTCACGTCACTATATCACCGTTTAGACTAATCTGGTGTTTGTAAAGTCTACAAACACAATGATTGAACAAACATTACTATCACGTTCTGAAATTAATAACATGATTATCGTAGATTAGCGGGGCTAACCGTTAGCTGTTAGCCCCAGCGGTGTCTGTAATAACTCATTAACTCTAAACGGTCCGTGAAAAAAATATTTTTCTGTCATATCCGACAACGGGAGGCTTTTAACAGATGACGTCCTGAGGTTAGCTTTGCTGCTGCTGTGGCCACTGATGCTTTCTAGACATCATGATTTCCCAAAACTGAATAAATACCACACATTGCAACACAAAACTGCTTTGCTAGCTCAATCATGTTGTAACTAAGA
>NC_065523.1:3020717-3042772 GCF_006386435.1 Epinephelus moara | reverse complement strand
TTAGATTTAACATTTAGATTTAGATTTAGCATTTAGATTTAGATTTAATATTTAGATTTAGCATTTAAATTTAACATTTAGATTTAGATTCAGATTTAATATTTAGATTTAACATTTAGATTTAGATTTAGACTTAATATTTAGATTTAACATTTAACATTTAGGTGCCACATTTAATATTTAGATTTAACTATTTAATATATTTCTAAGTTAACAAATATTGCTGTAAATGTGGTAAAAGGTGACGTTAAAAAATTCACAACACTTTTTTAAACATTGTTTGAAGCTAAATGTGGCAAAATGTTGATGTTATTTTCTGCGTGAGCCACTTTACAAACGGCACCCCATACCCCTGAGGGCAAGTGCAGAGGGAAAGTCAACACGGGCATTTTGAACGACTAATGAAATACAGCCACAGTTTTCTCCAGAAAGCATCATCACTGTCTTAAGGCTTTTCAAAACAAATTTTAGGTGGGTCTAGTCAACTTGCTAGGAGGCGACATCAAAATATTAAACATGTCTTATTCGTCTAAGCGTGTTAGTGACAGTGGTGTCCCTGAACCAGTGGCGATTCTAGCCCATTTGGTGCACTAGGGGAGCCAACCCCCCCCCCCAAAAACATGTAGTTTGCCACAGCTCAACAGTCAAAATACTGCACGTTTATTACCAAAATGCTAATAAACAACCCAGGTAACATTAAAAAATAAGATAAAACTATGTGCTAATTTCAGTAACATGTTGTACGTATGTTATAATAATCATATAAATCAATAATCATAAAAAACAAATTACAAATTAACCTGTTTAGAAGAATAAACAATAAAATAATATATGACATTGTAAATAATAATAAAATCTACAAATTAACTTCCTAAATGAACTGGGGATGCACCGATTTTGAAATTCTAGGCTGATACTGATACCAATGTTTAAAGTAACAATTTGGCCATTAGCTGATACCAATGTTTTTATATTGGTGTTTCTTTTGTTGTTGTTGTTATTATTTATTCCTCTTTTGTGCCAGGGAAACACAGAAATCTACACTATAAAAAAACAGTTTTAAAGTCATTCAGTCCTTCATTACACTACCTTTGAATGAGAACAAAATCAATAATACACATTTTTTAAACAACCTTTAATATAACCGTCTTTCACATGAAAATAACTTTTAAAAAATAAGCAAAAAGCCTTTTTCTATACATGATACATTATAATTTCCTCTCTAATATCCATTTTGGTGTGAAAACATCAACAAATGTCTCCTTCAAACAGCTGTATTTATTCAAGTTTCTCACTAAAAGCTACATTTTACAAGATTACATTGAACACATCACAAGAATGTTACACTTTACCTTTGCCCATGGTGACTTTTTACTGAATAGAGCTTGAATGCTGTTAATGTAAATCAATGCAACTAGCTGCATGGAGGTAATGGTAACTAGCACCCCTCCTGCTGATTTCAACACAGATTTATTGTTGTTTTTTTCTGTTTTTCTTTCATGTTCTTTCTCTCCACATCCACTCCTCTCAGACGTATAGTGGTAGTTGAATGGGTACCAGAGAGCGCTTGACATTTTGACATGATAACGATACAGTGTGTTTCGGGGTTCACGTGACGTCAGATAACTCATTTTAACCCATTTCCCCCAGAGAGCAGGTAAAGTGTGATGAGCTGGTGAGGGGGGCTGGGTGGTGGCAGGAACCCAGAAAAAAAGGCCTCTCTATTATTTAGTAGGCTTTGCTATGTAGTTATGTTGTAATGGCCTTATGTAATAATATAAAATAATAGTAGTTAGACCATTAGTAAAAACAGTAAACGATTAACATTTTGATTTTTTTCTCTTCCCCCATTTGTGGCGCCGACAATGGCACCCTTAGCATTCGCCTATACCGCCTGTTCCACAGGCCAGCACTGCCCTGCATGTCTCCAAAATATTTTCAAATGCCATTCTCTTTTTACTCACTTCTGTAACACTGAAAACATGCTGCAAATATACTGATGCCTTGTGATGACTACAAAATCTTACACTATCATTCAAAACACTTTTTAAACAAGTCCCTTTCACAAGCAGGGGCTTTTAACTGTGACACATTGATTTATATGGGCTCCCATGCAACCCAACTGCCCATGCAATACACTGTTTGAAAAGAAATCTCACTGGCTACAATTGTGAGTGACTGATGTTTTAAATAGCCAACAAAAGCTCCTTTTACCTTGACTGACAGATACATGACAGAGCCCACTGGCCTTTCAAACCGGGAGAACAAGCTGCACTCAGGGGCTATCCCTGTAAGGTAACACTGAGTAGAAAGACAAAAAAATATGATTTATGTCAGAGTACCTGTGGTCTTAGTTTGATGAACTACGTTTGAATTTGGGGGTGGGGGGTGTTAGGTTACAGTACACAACAGTGATAATAGGCTATTACCCATGTCCTTGTGTTATAATTTTAGCCAGCTAAATCACTGTGTGGCACCTATCCATAATGGTGAGGTGACTGAGTAAGCTAACAGTTATGTACTACTGAAACATATTGGCCAGTTACCTGTATCATTAGTAGTTTATGGACATTCTTGTGAAGCCAGCAAGAGACTCTGAAACACTGTCCACCTTAGAAACAGACATGATGTAAAAAATATATGAATTCACCAATAATTCTTATTTTAGTAGGTCATAAAATGGTATGTTTATGCATGGCACTTTATGCCACCTTACACATTATTGTAGGCCCACTTTGATGTGCAACCTGATTTTATACAATTTATGTAGCAGGGGGCTCCATCTTTCTTTCAGCTAAGGGGTCCTTAGCCTGAAAAGTGTTGAAGACTGGGTTCCTGGTTTGAACCCAGGTTGGGGGAGTTTGCATGTTTTCCACATGTCAGTGTGGGTTTTCTACGGGTACTCCGTCTTTCTCCCACATTCCAAAGACATGCAGGTTAATCGGTGACTCTAAATTGGCCGGAGGTGTGAATGTCTGTATGTGTCAGCCCTGTGATGGTCTGGCGAAGTGTCAAGGGTGTACCCTGCCTCTCGCCCAATGTCAGCTGGGATAGGCTCCAGCCCCCCCGCGGCCCTTAACAGGATAAGCGGTTATGGAAAATGAATGAATGAATGAATATATAAAATCGAGAAATGGAAACATATTTGGACTTAGGGATCACTTCAAAGGCAGGGAGTCTTCTTCTTTCGTCTCTTTTCTTTCCCATGCCAGTATGAATAAAAAATACTTTGGTGCTCATGTTTCCTTCAAATGAACTGAGCAATTAAATTGTGGAGAATCTGAGCTAACTATGTCCATATTGACCGAATTTCAACGTATATATTTGCATGTACGATGATAAGCTACTTAGAACTAGTTCAAGTGGATCGACAGCACTCCAGTGGGTTTAAAGAGGCCAGCAAACAATGCTTCATTTACTTCTCAAACAGGCAAGAACTCTCCACTTACACATGTGTAGGCAATAATAGTCCTGGGTCCTGTCACTATAGTTGACCTGTGACATTGTCAACATCTGTTGTCACTCACTTCTGTTATGGCTTTTGCAATTATGTTTTAGCTTTTGCATCTGTGGTTTCTGTTAATGCACTTGTCTTGTTCGTGTTTGCAAAGTGTTTGAATATGCAGTTTGTTCAAACTGTCTCAGTCACCATAAATATCCCTTTCGAGTTTTGCAGTTGCAGTCAAAAGCTACCAGCATACCACATCACAAAATCTGAACTTAACCTGTGCATAGACAGATGCTCATCAAGTGAAGCAGAGCAAATATACAGAGGTTTGAGAAGAGGCATGTAAAGGCAGAATGTCACTATAGATATTAATTCCTTCTAAAAACAACAGTTTTTGACTTTATTTTGAGAAATCAGACCTCTATCCATATTCCCATGCTGGCTGGAGCTTCATATTTATTGTACAGATGTTAAAGTGATATTAGTCTGAACATCTGACTCTTGATAATAAAGTGAATAAGGGTATTTAACCCTAACCCACCACTGACTGCTCCTATAAGATCCACTTGCTGGTTTGTTATTTTGTATTTTTTGAAGCTTTTAATCTTATCACAGGTTCTTCAGCCATGGACAGAGTTTGTCCAGTTCTCATGGAGGTGGAAAGCCAAGCTCAATAGCTTTTATGATTTTAGCAATAGCCTTGATGAAAACAGCTTGGAATGGTTAAAAGCTTGTGAAAAAAGCAAGTATGTGGACACTGAGTTGGGATTTGGGCCCCTAAAACATTCTTGTTACAACATTGGAGCCAAAAAGAAATTGTTATGATAACAGTTATGTATAGTCATTTTGTTGAGTCCTCTGTGTAGCTAAGGCTTCTTCTTCCCCAGTGGCTCTCCGGAACAGGGATGCCCTTTCTGATCACTGGCTCCACTACCAGCTCCAGCAGGCTGGGTGGCTCCGGCACTGCTAGCTCTGTTACTCTGAAAAGATTAGAATATGCCCGGCCCACCAGAACCAGCTGACCAGAGGAGACTCGGGGATCTGGTCCTCTAAGCCGTCGCCAGTACACCTTGAAGTGGCGCACGAGCTTGGTTGGGTAGTCCCAGCGCAGAGTGGCGTTGAGACGCAGGCAAGGAGAGGTAGACTCTGGTAAGGAACCAGCACCACGCAGCCACACCACGTCATAAATGCACAAGCCCTGAACCACCCCAGGGGGAACATGCAGACTGGCTCCATCCAAGAGCTTATAGAGAAGGGGGACAAAAACAATTAAAAAGGGAGGAATTCTTGTCTACATACATACTTGTGTTCAGCTGTGTTACATTTATATCTAGAAAAGGCTACATTTTATGTGAAACTAGAATTACCACTTTGCAGTTGTATGCCTCTGCACACCACTCAAGTCGCACTTACAGTTTACATCCATGTCAGTGAAAACATGCATGCACAAGAAAGACACGATGCAAAATTCAAAAATTCAAAATTCATGGGGCGTTGGTGGCTTTGTGGTTAGAGCAGGCGCCCCATGTACAAGGCTGTTGCCGCAGCGGCCAGGTTCGACTCCAGCCTGCAGCCCTTTGCTGCATGTCATTCCCTCTCTCTCCCCCTTTCACACTTGGCTGTCCTGTCCATCAAAGGCAAAATGGCCAAAAAAAAATCTTAATTTTTTTTTTTTTTTTTAATTTAAAATTCAAAGAAATTCCCTAGAGGTGTTCTTGATATATCACGTTCACGAGAATGACACAGAGGAGGTCACAGTGACCTTGACCTTTGACCACCAAAATCTAATCAGTTCATTGTTAAGTCCAAGTTGGTGTTTGTGCCAAATCATTGGAAAAAAAACATTGTTGAAGTAGCAACTGAAACACAATTACTGAATACTCAATAAAGTAGAGAAAATAATAAAGTAAAAATGTGAAAAATGATGTTTGTTGAAGTGTCAGCTGAAGTGTAAGCACTGAAAGCAGTTGACATGTCAGCTTTAATGTAAGTGATAAATTGTGCTGAAAGTGTCTGAAACAAATTAGTGTCAGCTCCCGTGAATAGACTGGAAGACAATGTCAGTTGAAGTGTTGGTTGAAGTGCCAGCACTGAAAGCAGTTAAAACAACTTAAGAAGTTTTTCTATAAGAAAAATAGATATATAAGATATAAATCTGGGCCTCTAACCCTGTACAGTATAGAGAACACATTCAACACAAGCATCTCCCTTTCTCACCATGATTTCTCCCACCCTGCAGCTGAAAGGTGTGTCCTGAGGCCCACCATCCCGCTGGATGTTGAAACAAACTTCTCGAAGAGCACAGCCACTAAGCTCCAACTGTGAACACCTACCACAGTGACATGAAGGGAACACAAAGACTATATGATGAAGTCCATTAACTTAGCTGTTATTTACTGTTAGAGTGCCTTACCCAACAGTCCAACCATCTGGACTCAAGTTGCCACACAGCTGAGAGAACTGGCTCACCAACTGGAGCCCCTCATCCGGCACCATGGGAGACACAACGGTAACTGCACACGTAATGCATGGCATTAACATCCAACCCAGGACATAAAGATACAAATCTAAAGAACACATTTACAAAAATAAGCATTTGGGGTGCTAATAGCAGGAATAATATAATATCCCTGGGTGGGACATACTTGAGGCTGAAAATTTTTCCATAGAATATTTGATCCTTAATGGAATGACATGTTTTCTGTGAGAATTTCTCATACAAGTGTTCATAGCTGAATTCAGCAAATTCTCTTTAACTGCAAAACTCAGTGTAAATCATTTGTTTCTGCCTGCTGAATAAAACCTTTTCATGAGTGGGTACACATTGATGAGATTCATTATTCCTAAATGATTATAGCTGGGGTAGGATGAGGCGGTATGGATACTGGATAGATTGTGAGAAATCAACCATTGACATCCTGGATGTCCATGTGTGTGCAAAGACTGGCGTCTGTTGTCTTCAGCTCCAAGGAAACTCTGATCCCAGTAGATGGCTTGTAGATGAGGGTCACCAGAGTCTTGGATGCCAGGGGTACATGGAGGGAGAAGATCCTGAGAGATTCACAACAGAGTACTGTGTATTAACTGTGAGACTTGTGTGTGTTGGGAGGCAGTGTTGACAAGATCACTTTTCCCCCACATGAAAATAAGCAAGGGTGAACAAGAAACACACACACTTGGCACAAACTGGAGATGTGTGAGTGGCAGGGATGAGTCCGTCCAGCAGCAGTGAAGAGCCTCCATTCCAGGCATCCTCGGGGCAGCCACGGCTGCTCAGCCAGCCCCGGCCCTCTAGCTCCTTATAGTAGTACAAGGGCTGGATCTCCTGGGCAGTCAGGTTAAACCAGCTCCTGTCTACCTCACGCTGCACACACACAAAACAAAAGTGCTGTCATCAAGCAAATATACAAACCTTCATTACATTTCCCTGAATAAACAAGCACACACCCAGAAAGAAAATGTTATAATCAACTAAATAATAATAATATAATAAATACAATCAACAAAACTAACTGCAAGCCAGTGCAGAGATGTGAGGACTAGTGCGACGTGATCAGTGCAGCTCTTTGGTGATGTCCCTATCAACTTTTTTGCTCCTGATCCTGATCTGAGTCATTTCACATTAAGTATCTGCCAATACGAGTCCCAATACGATACTTGTATTTTCTTATATAATACACAGTGTACACTTATTCAAAACAATCCAATGAATATGCTATGTAACTGAATATCTCTGCAATACATTAAAAAAAATAGAACTAATGCTTTGTAATGTATGCTTTCTTGCACCACTGAAGTTGCAGTTACAGTTAACATCCATATCTGTCAAAATATGAGTGCTTATTCCCCCCTGCAGCACAGAAGATATCTGACCAAATGTCTACCCTTCTGTTCCTGAAATACGACATTGAACAATGGTCAGAAACTTCTGTTTCTTTTTTTTGTTTTTTTTGTTTTTAAACAGAATAAAGAATAAAATAACCTTCTCTTAGATCTTTTAGGCCTTGTTGCTGTCTCGTGGGAATTTCTCTGTCCCTTTCAGAGAGTATTCTCAGCAGTAGCTGAAATAAAACATGTGCTCATAACTCAGGCAAATAATAAAATAGTAAACAGTCTTATACTACATTCGCTATTGTTTGTGATATTTGGTGTTTCACGGAAGGCGGGGTGTAAAGTGTTGGAGAGACAGAGTTGGAGAGTTGACAATGGCTGCACTTACTTTGCAAGTAAAACACCTGTGTAACAGCTGAAGTACAACAAAGGATAGGATCAGGCTCTGCATGGCTCAATATAGCCGATACTAATTATTTAAGAAATGCTTTGATTTACCCCTACCACATAACAAAGTACTGGATGTATTACGGAGTTCTAACAACAGCTACATGACAAAGTGCTGGATGTATCACTGAGTTCTAACAACAGCTACGTGACAAAGTGATGGATGAAAAACTGAGTTCTAAGAATACATACAAGTGTTGTCAGTATTTGGCGCTTGTTGTGTCAATCCATGTATTATATTATATTATTATTTATGCAGCATTCGGGTTGGTTTTAGATGCAGCAGCAGTCACACTGTGAAAATTTTATCCTATGTCTGATACTTTGTGATGCTTTTTGGTCACTAAAACTTCAAATTCGCTGTGTCTGATATTGTCATGTAGGAGTAGAATGGGTCTTAGACTTTGCATCGAGAACAGACCGTCTGTCTCTGGCACAACATCTATCTGCCACCTAACCAGTCTGATGACAAAGAGCCAGCTAAATATTTGGAGAAAATGTATAGCAATAATGAAATAATGCTTAAAATGTAAATAAACATTTTAATCAAGCCCTCTTCAGCCAGTAGATGAATTTAAATCTGCATCAAAACTTAGGTTTTGGTAACGTTCAAGTGGTTAAAGCAGAAACACTGGTAAATCAGTCTGCACTGATCTATAGATGAAAATCAGTGAATCCTACAGATTCTGTTGTCCACACAGACCCGTGTACTTCTGAAACCATTTATCATTCTACGCGATTTGGCTGTTTGGCCACACACAACCGCACTTTGGGGGCCCCGAAACCGCGTTTCTTTGAAACCGGAGTCCAGGGTGAAGTTTTTGGAAGACTCCGGTGCCAGCGGTTGCGTGTAGATAGGATAACCGTAGTATTTTATTACCTGTCTCCATTGTTTGACGTCAGAGCGATGGTAAATAGCTCTTTTCTAAAAGTTTGCTAAGTACTAAAATCCCACATCCTGTGTTAAATACAATGTGTCTTAACCACAGTTGGGTATAACACGTTAAGCGTTAGAGTACTTTGATTACTTTTTGCAGTAACAAATAACCTAACGCGTTAGTTTGCTGTTTGAGTAATCAAATACTTGAGTACATTTTCAAACAAGTCATCAGTTACTTCTGTTACTTTTAGAACGCTGATCCTTCAGCTCCAAAACAGCAACGACTGTCTTTTGGTTCTAATAACGGAGATAACGTTAAACCTATCAGTTCGGAAGAAGCCATGAAGCTTGTGGCTAGCTACGTGGTAGAAGAAATGCTGCCATTGTCTATGGTGGAGTCTAAAGGATCGTCAGTAAAATCCCCACAACTCAATAGATGGAGGAGTACTCGCTGACAGACAGGTCAGACTCAGGACTTGCATTATGCCTGGTACACACTAGTACTACACAACTTTTCTGCCCGTTCTGAAAGTCACTATGTCACATTACACGATTGTGGAGTCATAAAATCGTGCCGTGACTTGGCCGACAGACATGACACACTACACGATGGTCCACACCAGTTATCCCCGGTCGTCTTTCACGATGTGTGTGATGTCATCAGGTTATTCTTGTCCTATTTTTATTACTTTTACTATCATTTGAGTCACTGTGTCTGTTCATGTGTCAGCCGAAATGTTGTTGTAGTAACGTAAAAAGCGTCAGCAGATGGCAGGAGCTAGATTTGAAGTACTGTACGTAAACATTCAAGGTACTGTATCCTCCACAACCAAGTTCCTACAAATGTTTCACAATAAAAGCCTATTTAGAAAATGGAGGGATTCTCTCAGCCGAGGTTATAAGGGGCTTTTAATTTGAAACAAATTCGGGAAGTGTTGAGTTTGAAATGACGGCGCGATGCATTAACTTTATCAAGGCAACTGTAGCGGATAAAAAGTAAATATATAAACACACAGAGGGAATGATAAATAACGGACTGTCTATAATGTAGTCTGTTTCAAATGAAGCTGGGAGCCTCTGCAGTTGTGGTGAGTAAAAGCCCCACCACTATTTGTTAATGTTATTACTTTATGTCCGTCTCCATTATGAGGACGTAACATTGTTTGCTAGCTTGATGCTAATGACAGTACTAGTAGTAGTCATTGGGTTGACAAAGTGCCTCTGCTGTTTCACACTATCATTTTCCCCTTTTACTCTGTGTGGTAACATCCCTAGAGGAAATATTAAAAACGCTTGGGTGTTGTTGTCATACAGTTGTCTATGGCAGCAGATCGTTCTGTGTTTCTATTGGTCAAAGTGACGGCTGTGATGGGAGAATTGGATCTCAGTGAAGGGCAAGTGGTCCATAACTTTAATTTTGGAGACAAAAAATGTAGGCTAAGCGCCCTGTGGTCCATTGCCCAATAGGAAATGTAGAATACTCAAAGGTACTTTAAAAGTACTTGAGTTACTTTACTCAGGGAGTAACGCAGTAAAGCAACTGGTTACTTTTCAAAAAAGTAACGCAGTAAAGTAATTTGATTACTTTTAAAGTAACCCTTACCCAACTCTGATCTTAACTATATTTACAATGAAGCTTGATTGTGCACTCTGCACTTAGCCCATATGTGAATGTTTACCGTTGCTATGGCAACAAGTGACAGCTGACGTTAGCGTTAGTTAGCTTAGCTCAATCGTCCGACAAACAATAACCCATAAAATTATAATTCAACATATTTTAACAAAATCAACAACAGCTACCAACAGTTACAGTCCTTAAACCCTTAGCTAATGTGTTGTCACAGGTTAGATCATCAAAATTAAAGTAATAGCTTAAATCCCTGAGGAACTACGCTAGCATTAGCGACAGTTGCATCCACTCATATGCAGTTACCTTACATTACAGTTCCCTCAAACAATATCACGAAGCACAATACAAACTATATAAACAAATTATCTATTAAGGGTACACTACTGATAAAATCTGAAGGTGCTTAGGTGACATTTACCCACCTGAAAGAATAAATAAAAACACATAGTGATTTTGCTGGTCTTCAGTAACTTTACTCTAGGTGTAACTGCCAACTGAAGAACGCAGCGCAAACCAACCGTTTATATACCCAGATTTGCTCTTGTGCCTTTACTCAAATCAGTTATGCTTTAAATTGAATGTGGGGTATCTGTATGGTATCTGTAAAGATACAAAATTGATATCATATGCATAAAATAATGTCAGTGAGTGGGCAGATACACATAAATACCTTATATGTCACACTAACTTTGTTTGTGAGCGTGCTATCTGCCCTCTTTGGATGGCATATCCAGCTGCTTGACCTAACGACCAACGAAGGAGGCTGCTCCTGTTGCTAGCTACCCCAACTACACTACCACGAAAGCAGCGACAGGCCTGCCAATGGAGGTCCAACCCAGCCGGATCCAGAACCGAATCACGGTAGTGTAGTTGGTCATCCAGACGCCTCTGCTGTTGAATTAGGTTGTGCTGCTTTTGTGGATCGGGTTGTTTTTATTTTCCGCACTTCCCTATTCCGGTATTAACTCTGACTTCTGATTGGTTAAAATGGCCTTTCCGTTAGAAGTTACATCGCCACCTACTCATTTTGGCATGTGTATTACATCACTTGGTAGCGGGTTTTGCGGTTTCGTGTGGATATCATATTTTTTTATCACACCACTCGTGTGGACAAATTTTTTTTTGGAAACCAGAGCCCAAAAAACTTCGGTTTCAGAAGTACACGGGTCCGTGTGGACTAGACTGTATGAAAAGCTCCACATGCAGTTCATTAAACCCCTGCAGACGTGAAGGCAGCAGTGCCATTATGCACAAACATCATCTGTGTTTACCTTTATTTCCTCTAGGGCTGGGTGACATGGCTTAAAAATAATATTGTAATATTTTTAGACTAAATCGCTATACACGATATATATCTCGAAATTTTGAAATCTCCTCTAAAATACTGTAGAATACTGAAACACACAGTTATTAAATAAACTACAGTTACAATAAAGTTAAATAAAGTAGCTACGGTCATAATAAAATTAAAGTACTGTTATAATAGAGTCCAATAAAATACTGTTATAATAAAGTTGAATAAAGTACTTTTACAATAAAGTTAAATAAAGTATTGTTAGAATTAAACAAATATAAGCAGAGCCACTGGTGCTTTTACTTTGAAGTACCTGGCTCGTCTTAGGCTGGAAGTGTTGATTTCTCTGCTGTGAACTTGAAGCTTCTGGTCAACAGTTGTTTGCAGTTAGCAGAAAGTTGAACTGTTGCCGCGGCGTCTTTAAATGTGAGGATTTATTCACTGTGAGCTGGAAACACACTAACAGCTCTCCAGCTCATATATCAATAGTATTTGCAAGTTGCACTAGTGCTCCATGGTCGAAAAAAATATGACTAAATAGTCGTGGTCTGGAGCCCTACAGATACAAAGAGATATGCCATGTCTGCTCACACTATCAATAATCTCATTAAGTTAAACTGTAACCGCGGTGATGTCAAATGTGATAATTCATTATTTTTATTTATTTGAAATGCAGCAAATGGCCACAGGCTGGAATTGAACCTGTGGCTGCTGCTGACAAAGGACATTGCCTTTGTACATGGAAGGCCTGCTCTAACCACTGAGCTACCGGGTGCCCATGTGTCATGCTTGTGAGTCTTTTTGTGTGTGTGTGTGTGTGTGTGTGTGTGTGTGTGTGTGTGTGAGAGAGAGAGGGAGAAAGAGCCACAGGAGAGAGAGGGAGAAAGAGCCACAGGAGAGAGAGAGAGAGAGAGAGAGAGAGAGAGAGAGAGAGAGAGAGAGAGAGAGAGAGAGAGAGAGAGAGAGAGANGAGAGAGAGAACCAAAATGCTAAAGCTTGTCTCTCCTTATCCGCTGCGAGGGTCATAGGACAGAGGGATGTCGTATGCTGTTAAGCCCTGTGAGGCAAATTGTGATTTGTGATATTGGGCTTTATAAATAAAATTGATTGATTGATTGATTGATCATGTTAGTGACTTAAAAAAACGCTGTGACCATTTATACTTGATGTTTGTGAGTCATTTTATACCAGGTTACGACTAAATAACTACAGGGACATGTTGAATTACCAGGGGTTATTAATCCTTTTTGACACTGTTGTGTCAAAACAATGAGGATATGATCTGAGCATTTGCAACATGAGATGCAGAAGTACTATGTCTGAATTAGAGGTGGATTAATGCAATCATATAAATAGTTTCTTTGATAACTGTACTGATGAACTATTCAAAAGCCCACACCATCTGCCTCTAGTTGCAGATCCACCTCCTGCAGTACCTGTCCTCTCCAGTAGATAGCCTTCCCAAAGCCCTGGCAGAAGGAGGAGATGAAAGGGAGAGGTGAGGTTGGCCGATGAATGTACAGGTAGTCCGACAGAAGAGCCCAGAACCTGCAGGCAGGACAGCGCACTGTTTAAAAACAGCCTCACTGACTGACATGCATACATCCACGTTAAAGGTCACTGTGACATCTGTGTTAATGCTGTGTTGATCTTACTTGTCCTGATTCTTGCGAAATTCGGTCCTATCATTGTGAGTCTCGTACACCCACCCTGGAGCAAAGATGGCTACAGAGAAGTTGTGCTTCCGAATGATTTCCAGTGCCTGTTGATGACCAAAACAAAATGGTCCATACTGTAAATGTTCTGATGATGATCAATGTAGAGGGCTGCATTGGGACTGGGTCCCGCCAACGCATATATTGCGGGAGCGGGTGGTTTGGACTTTGCTGTGGGCGGGAACAGGCGGCTAAAAAAAAACACTGCGGGATCTTGGTGCACATGCATAAGTGTTTCCACTCTATATTTATTCATAAATGGACAAATATGCCCTGGCCTGAACCAGCTTTCATACCAATTTGCCGCTTGCTCCACCTGTCTGTCTGTCTGTCAGCTCCATCTGTCATGAGACAAAGGCAAGGCAAGGCAAGGCAAGGCAAGGCAAGGCAAGGCAAGGCAAGGCAAGGCAAGTTTATTTGTATAGCACAATTCAACACAAGGTAATTCAAAGTGCTTTACAGAGACATTAAAAGTAACAAGACACAATTTAAAACAATAAAAACAGTCAATTAAAAAGGGAAATAGAAATTGAGAATGATAGTGATAATAAAATACAGTAACATAAAATAAAAACAGGCTCAATACATTGCATCTAAGAGCACTGCATACACAGTCATTATCGTTAACAAACTATAGAACATTTGTATAGCTGCCTAAGCTATACGGCCAAGGGTCCAGGCCGTGATGGCCTATATCACTCCTGCTACTCCTTGCCACCAAAAAGTGCTCTTAGACAACATTTAAGTTTAATTTCAAAAACCGGCTCTGTCAGAGATTTCAGCTAGGATCTCTTGTCCCTGGCTCTGAACCATCTTGAATTTGGTTGGTCGGGTCTGTTTTTTAATGAGTGTATAGGACGTCTCCCTTAATAATACACCCAATGCCCGCCCACTATTTGCTCTTGAGTCCTTCACTCAGAGTGTTACCGTCCCGCCGGATACAGGTTCCACACACTGGTCTTATTCAGATCGTAATGAACTCTAAAGATCCATCACAGGACATCTCCCTTCTAGATCTGAATTCACAGCGTGCTCCCCAGTGTCGAGTCACAGCTGACTCAGACTTCCCGATCACCCCCTGCAGGGATGCCGACAGCCCAACCTATGGTTGGGTCTGTTTTTAATGAGTGATTATCACAATAATACACCCAATGAGCGCCCACTATGTGCTCTTAAGTCCTTCACTCAGAGTCTTACCGTCCCGCCGGACACAGGTTCCACACACTGGTCTTATTCAGATTGTAATGAACTCTAAAGATCCATCACAGGACGTCTCCCTTCTAGATCTGAATTCACAGCGTGCTCCCCAGTGTCAAGTCACAGCAGCTGACTCAGACTTCCCGGTCACCCCCCGCAGGGATGATGACAGCCCAACCTCTTAATTCCTTAGACTCTGAAACCTCTCCTATTGGAGATTTCAGCCCGGACTCAGTCCTCAGCCCTGAAATCTCTGACATTTGCAGCCGAGTTAACAATAAACCCAAATAGNTACTAAAAAGTTTTTCCATGGGGCGTCGGTGGCTTAGGGGATAGAGCAGGCGCCCCATGTACAAGGCTGTTGCCGCAGCGGCCCGGGTTCGAATCCAGCCTGTGGCCCTTTGCTGCATGTCATCCCCTCTCTCTCTCCCCCTTTCACACTTAACTGTCCTGTCCATTAAAGGCAAAAAATGCCCAAAACAATATCTTTAAAAAAAAAAAGTTTTTCCATGTCTTGTTTAGACAGAAACCCCTTAATTCTAGCTATGTTTTTTCAGGTGGTAATAGGCAGATTTAGTAATAAACTTTAAATGGCTGTTGAAGTTCAGGTCTGAGTCAATAATAACACCAAGATTTCTGGCTTGATTTGTAGCTGTCAATGACATAGAGCCAAGGTGGGCGCTGATCTTTGCCCTTTCATTTTTAGGGCCAAAAATTAATACCTCTGTCTTTTCTGGATTTAGCTGGAGAAAATTCTGGCACATCCAGTCATTGATTTGATGAATACAGTCACTCAATGAGAGTAAGGGACTGTAGTCATGTGATGACACTGAGATATAGAGTTGTGTGTCGTCGGCATACGCGTGATAGGAGATGTTGTGATGTTCCATAATCTGGGCTAGGGGTAGCATATAGATGTTGAATAGAAGTGGTCCGAGAATGGACCCTTGAGGAACCCCACATGTGATCGTAGTTCGCTCAGATTCATGGTTACCAATTGTCACAAAAAAGTCCCTATCTTCTATGTAAGATTTGAACCATTGTAGCACAGTGCCAGTGAGTCCCACCCACTTTTCCAATCTGCTAAGTAGTATATTATGATCAACTGTATCAAATGCAGCACTGAAATCTAGTAATACCAGGACAGAGGATTTGCATGCATCATTATTCTGATGAATATCATTTAAGACTTTGATAAGTACAGTCTCGGTGCTGTGGTGTGGCCGAAATCCAGACTGAAATGTGTTAAAAAGATTGTTTTGCATCATAAAAGTATGGGTTTGCTGGAAGACAACCCTTTCAATAATTTTCCCCAAAAATGGCAGATTTGATATTGGCCTATACTTACTAATTGTTGTGGCGTCCAGATTTGATTTTTTTAGGAGAGGTTTTATTACTGCAGTTTTCAAGGCCTGGGGAAACTGGCCTGCTTTAAGAGAAATATTTATTATCTGCAGTACATCCGGAGCTATGCAGTTAAAAATGGTTTTAAAAAAGTTTGAAGGCAGAATACCAAGGCAGCATGATGTGGGCTTTAATTTTGAAACCGTTTCTGTTAGAGTTGTGTAATCTAGGAGGCTAAAATGTCCTAGATTAACCGGAGGACAGGAAGGCACAAGTGTTATCATTCCTGAGTTGGAGCTGCACACTGCCTGTCTTATCTGTAATATTTTGTTTGTGAAGAAGGCTGCAAAGTCATTACATGACTTGTTGGACAGTAGTTCAGGAGGGAGTGATGCTGTGGGGTTGGTCAGTCTGTCCACTACAGAAAAAAGTGTGCGTGCATTAGTACTGTTTCTATTGATAATCTCTGAAAAATATGATTGCCTTGCATTCTTCAGTTCCTGGTTATAGTTGTGAAGACTCTCTTTATAAATGTCGTAATATACCTGGAGTTTGTTTTTTCGCCACCTGCGTTCAGCTTGTCTACATACTCTTTTGTATTCTTTAACCAGTGTGGCGTTTCTCCAGGGTGCCTTTTTCCTACCTGACATAACTTTGGTCTTAATTGGGGCGATAGAATCAATAACAGTCATAACATTGGAACTAAAACTGCTTACAAGGTCATCAACTAGAGCTGAGGGCAGGGTTTGTGATGGTGTAAAACCCAGGGTGAATAATGCACAGGTGTTATCATTTATATAACGCTTTCTGATCACCTCTGCTTCACTTTTCATAGGATTAGCAAGGGTGGTCATTTTGAATGAAACACAGTAATGGTCAGATAAAGCGACATCGTTCACCACAACCTCAGAGATATTAAGACCTTTGGAAATAATTAGATCTAATATGTGTCCTCTGTTATGTGTTGGTTCTGTGACATGCTGAGAAAGCCCAAAGTTATCCAGAATATTTAACAGTTCCTTAGCACACCCATCTGTAAGATTATCAACATGAATGTTAAAATCTCCCACTAAAACAACACAGTCAAAATCCATGCACACAATAGACAGCAATTTGGCAAACTCATCAAAAAACCTTGCATCATATTTGGGGGGTCTGTAGATGGTCACTAAAATTGCTCGACAGGGGGATTTTAACTGAGTGGCAACATATTCAAAGGAGTCAAATTGACCATAAAACATTTGCTTACACTGGAAGCTGTCCTTGAACAGAGTGGCAACTCCGCCTCCTCTCTTATGTATTCTTGCTTCACTAAAGAAACTAAAATTTGGAGGGGTTGTCTCAATTAAAACTGCTGCACTATTTTCCTGACCTAGCCAAGTTTCAGTTAAAAACATAAAATCAAGTTTGTGCTTGTTAATAAAATCATTGATTAAGAAGGATTTGCCAGCCAGAGACCTGATATTTAGAAGTGCTAGTTGTGAAACGTTATCTGGCATAAGTTTAGAGACAGACTGTGTTTGACATGAGATACATATCAGATTTGATGGGTTGACTGTCCTTGATTTTCTGCAGTTGTTTTTATTTTCGCCATGCCGCCGGCTGAGTGAAATTGCCGGCATAAGGGGGAAAGCGGCATGGTGACTGTCCTATCTCTTCTTTTCTTGACATTCTTGCTGGGACAGAGACAATCTCTGCAGGTTTCTTGTAATGTGGAGGACAGAGTCACAGACCGTGACGTCATCATCATGGGAGGCGGTTGTTGTTTTTGGAGCAGTAACTGTCTGTCTGTCTGCTCCCTGTGTGCTGACCTTCCTGCTTATCAGTGCATATATGTTCTGATAAGATGACTCGATGGTGTGACGTATGTTGCAGCCAAGATGTCTGGAGCCAAGGTTGTTTGGGTGAATCCCGTCTGACATGAAGCGGCTTTTTATGTTCCAAAAAATATTAAAATTGTCAATAAATCCAACCTGTTGCTCGAGGCAGGCTGATGACAGCCAGGTGCTTAAGCCAAGGAGTCTGCTGAAGGACTCGCAACCTCTGCCGAGTGTTGGGATAGGTCCAGAGATGAAAGACACTCCTGAGTGAAGTTTTTTAAGTGTTTCCAATAAAAACAAAAAGTCTTTCTTTAGGGTCTCAGACCCAGATTTATTCGTGAGGATGTCAAATGAGCCAGCATGAATAACAATCTTCTTAACTCTTTAACTGCCATTGACAGACATTTCCGTCATTCATGACAGAACGCTTCACCGCCAATGACGGAATTTTCCGGCAATCCGTGTTTACAGTTCTACATGATAGGGGGGTTTGTAATGCACCTTGTGAACGAAGAGGGAGAAAGAGATGTACCTCCACCTCAAAAAACTCCTAGAGCCCCATATAAGCATGACTCAAGGAGCAGGCTGGACAACAGGTTTGCAGCTCATGCTCTTGTCCAGATCTTGCCAACACCCAAAAAGCAGCACCCAACCAGACGGTGCAGGGTATGTGCACGAATGGGGATGCGTAAAGAGACATCCTACTACTGTGAGGGATGTGGTGTCCCCCTACATGTTGGGAAGTGTTACACATTGTATCACTCAAAAGCACATTATGCCTAATTGTTTTGCAGTTTTAGGCAGTTAGAAATGAGTGAAAGTGAAAAGAGGCGGGAAAAAAATGTAAATAAGGGGTGCCCCAGTGGCGTGAAAATGTAACTAAATGTTGTGTCCTTTTTTATTCTAAATGTTATTTATTGTTGAAAGTTTAAGTATTCAAGTGTTTTTTTCTGAATGCAAATATGAAAAATTATTTCTTACAACTCCAACAAGCAGATCTAAATGTATTATATAAAGGCTGGCATGCAAGTCAATTTTTTAACTCGAAAGTCACTTTGTTTTATAAAAATGTATTTTCTGAGCTTTTTGTCTGAAAATGGCCATTTTTGTTGAAAATGACCTTCATTCAACTGTTGATAAAAAGAAAACGGATGAACATAGAATAAAATGTTTTTTTTAATTGAAAGTAGAGACTCTGCTCTTTCTTGTGATATTTTAACATTTTGCTAAATCTTAACACAACATATTTTGTGGGTCTGCAATGATTGTTGAAAATGACCTAGTTATTTAATTTTTTGCTCCGTAACACCACCTCCGACCATTGCGGCTTACGACGGGGCGTTGAACTGCTGGGCTGCGGAGGAGAGGAGGTAGGATCCCAGGCTACTGTGTCCTGAAGAGCAGCTTTTAATGAGGAGATCTGTAGAGACTGCTCGTGAGCCACGTTCAGGGTGTTTGTCAGCAGCTCAGATTGGGACTTGAGTTCCGCTGACAGCCTTCGGATGTCTTCCTTGAGGTTGGCAATGATCCTGTTTTTCTTAACGAGTTGCTGGTTTTCATCGGGAGGGCTGGATGTAGCCATTAGCTTAGCAAACCAAGCTAAGTTGCTACAGGTTGCTTCACAAGTCGGCTCCACTCAGGCTTCAAACGAGGAACTCTCTCTTCCTCTTCCACTATAAAGTCATTTATAGTGACAGTATCTACCTTCACAACGTGTGCCGTCCTGTTTTAATTTAAAACTGTTCAAGTGTAACAATCTTTCATCAGAAGGGTAAGCCTCAGAGGTCTCTGCTCTCTCTCTGCTGTACAGACAGTGTGAAAAAAAAAAAAAACATGAAAGAAGACGTGCAGTTTATTGTGTTTCACCGGCGACGAGCTGTCATTACGCGTGACAATTACGCACAGCTGCGCGCTCTTTATAACTCACTGTGTGAACCTATGTTGCATAATAAAGATTTGCCCCCTCGTAATTTTTAACCGCCCCCTCGGTAACTTCATCCTGGCGCCAGGTCTGCCTTAACCTCAATTGTGATTATATAAAGGTAGAAAAATAAATAAAATACAGAGGAGGAGAATAGAATATGAAACAGCCTTTATTTCGTTAAAAACTAAATGAAAACAACGAAATAGGAGCGCTATTCCTGACCAGTGCGTCAAAAGACATGCAGGCCAGGGAAACAAAACAAACAACCCCATGAATCTCTTTATTAATAGCCTATAAAATGACGTGTTTTCTCCTGCGGGACGGGAGAAGACACAAAATCATCGATCTCTATTATTGTGCGGGCATAAATTCTCAGAGTTTTGTGGGAGCGGGCGGGAGTGGACATACACATTGCGGGAGCGGGCGGGAGTGTAATACACACGTTGCGGTTGCGGGCGGTAATGGTCAGAAATTCAGCGGGAGCGGGCAGGAACGGGTTGAAGAAAACAGTCCCGCGCAGGGCTCTAGATCAATGCTTCTTCATAAGCAGAAACACATGTTCCACAGTGTTTACCTTATTGGTTTCCAACTTTCCTCCCACCACGTTGCCTCGGGCAAACACATCCACTCCAATATAGACGTCAGACTGGCGGCCTTGGACCCCACTGTAGTCCTTCATCCACTCCAGGTTCTGCTCTGTCCAGTTGTAGTTGGTGAAGAAACCATCACAAGCATCGAAAAACATCCTGTTATGGAAAGATTGCAATACAATGTTGGATATTAATGAACAGGAAAATTGGTCAAGTCATAGGAAAAATCACTTTTCTTCATTTGTATGGATCACATCCAACATGAGTTTCAATTTTCTGACGATACCTGCTGCCTGCAGGTTCATCCAACCCTTTTATGTAGTCACATTCCTCTATTTCCAATTCACACTTCCTGCCCTCCATCTGAATTTTGCACATCATAATAGTCACACGATTGCAGACAAGCTATTGCTAGCAGCTGACAGTATAATGATTGGGTATGAAAAACACATAATCAAAAGGCTCAGCTGTTCACAAGCAAGGATGGCACAAGGTTCACTACTTTGTGAAAAACTCTTTGGACAAATAGTCCAACAGTTTAAGAGCAACGCTTCTCAAAGCATAATGTGGGGATTTTACCATCTACAATCCAAATTATCATCATC
Source organism: Epinephelus moara (assembly GCF_006386435.1). Classification (NCBI taxonomy): domain Eukaryota; kingdom Metazoa; phylum Chordata; class Actinopteri; order Perciformes; family Serranidae; genus Epinephelus; species Epinephelus moara. The sequence continues at coordinate 3,022,047 of NC_065523.1, read as the reverse complement.
AAAAGATTCAGAAAATCCAAAGATATCTCTGCACTTAGGGGACAAGGCTGAAAACCAATACTAGATGCCAGTGACCTTCGATCCCTGCATTTAAGACTAACATGACTGAATAAAGGATATCACTTCCAGTAAACACAGCTCATTGCTGCATCTACAAATTCAAGTTAAGACTCTACCATGTTAAGTGAAAGCCATGCATCAACAACATCCAGGCACACCGCTGACTTCTCTGGACTCATCTGAGCTGGACTGACACAATGTGGAAAAGTGTGCTGTGGTCTGCCGAGTCCACATTTCAAAGTGTTTTGGGAAACCATGGACATCATGTCCTCCAGGCTAAAGAGAAAAAGGACCATACAGATTCAATCAATATCCTTTATTTAACCAGGTAAAAAACTCATTGAGATTTAAAACCTCTTTTCCAAGAGTGACCTGGCCAAGACGGCAGCACAAAAGCAAAATGGTTACACCAAACACACAAGACACAAATAAAATACGATCACATACTACAGGAAAATCAGAGCGGGATTACATGATTACACAGTGCAATCACAAGATCCAATTGAATGTAATTCTCTGTCTTTTATAATTGTCTTGAATTCCCCCAGAGTTACAAGATGTGTCAGTTTCAAGTCCTTCTGCACATCGTTCTAGGTAGACGGGGCAGAAAATTTAAAAGCCTTTTTGCCCAGTTCAGTTCTGACTCTCGGGACCTGCATTTGTATGATGTCCTGAGAACGCAGGCCAAATCGGCTGAGGTTTCTACACATGTGTAAACACAAATATGTAGGCAGAAGTCCAAGAATAGATTTATAAATAAAAGTCAGCCAGTGAGAGAGTCTACAAACATACAAAGATGGACAATGTGCGATGGCATATAAGGAACAGTGATGTACACGATAGCTGCAACCAGTAATAAAACGCAAAGCACAGTGGTATACAGTATCCAATTTTTTTAAAAACTGATCAGGAGCATTCGTAAAAAGCAGGTCTCCATAGTCCAACAAGGGTAAAAAAGTTGTGGTGATCAAATGTTTTCTGACTTGCAATGAAAAACATGATTTATTTCTAAAAAAGAAACCCAATTTCAATTTCAGCTTAGAAACGAGTTTATCGATGTGCAGTTTAAAGGACAGGTTCTCATCAATTAGAATGCCTAAGTATTTATAAGATGTGACCATATCAATTTCAACCCCATGAACAGTTGACAACCTAGGAAGGTGAGATGGAAGCTGCTTGCCATTTGAAAATAGCATGGTCTTTGATTTATCTGCATTCAGCACTAACTTGAGCTGAGTCAAACGGAACTGAACAGTGTCAAAGGCTGACT
>NC_065523.1:3009232-3015376 GCF_006386435.1 Epinephelus moara | reverse complement strand
TGGAATTTAGATTTTCTGGCCTTAGCCCAGGCATCATCCCTTGCTTTAAGGAGACTGGACAACTCAGGGGAGAACCAAGGATTATTTCTACCCTTCACTCTAAATTTGCGGAGGGGGGCATGTTTATTTATAATAATACTAAGAGCATCATAAAAGTACTTCCAGGCCAGCTCTACATCATTAAAAAGTGAGATCTTGGACAAATCAAAGTGCCATAAATCATGATGAAAACCCTGCTCACAAAAATGTTTATAATCACGTTTTAGAATAATACGTGGCCTTGCTTTTGGGAGCTTAGCTCGTCTGATAGTGGCTATAACACAATGATCGCTCATATCATTTGCAAAAATACNTCACGTTTTAGAATAATAAGTGGCCTTGCTTTTGGGAGCTTAGCTCGTCTGATAGTGGCTATAACACAATGATCGCTCATATCATTTGCAAAAATACCAATATCTGAATATTTATGAGGAGAATTAGTTAAGAATAAATCAAGGAGAGGATTTCTGTGGACATTTAAGGTTTGGGCGTGCTGACCCGTTAACTATTTGTGTTAGGTTAAAAGAATCACTCATAGATTTAAAACTATCAGAAACAGAAGATAACCAATCCCAGTTCAGATCTCCTGTGAGAAGAATCTCATTGAAGTCTAAAGTCGAAAGCTGTTTATTCAATCATGATAAAGTCTCACTACTAGCAGAGGGCGGTCTATAGCAGCCTACGATGGTGAGAAAGTGGCCATTTAGAAGCTCCAACTTCAGAGCAAGAAATTCAAATTGACTGCTGAGGGAAAGAGATGATTGAACAGTAACATGAAATTTCTGTCTGACATATATTGCTATGCCACCACCTTTTCTGGGACAGTCACAACGATAAACATTGTAACCTTTAATAGCAATGTCTTTGTCTGTGATGGATTTCTTTAGCCAAGTTTCAGATAGGACAAGAATGTCAGTATCAGTCGATCTAACCCAGATTTTAACTAGGTCAAGTTTTGGCAATAGACTTCTGACGTTTAGGTGTACAACACCAAGCCCTGATCTGGATTTAAAATCAAATGGAGTACTCAAACAGTTTATATCAGGGCCGGGGTTGAGTTCAATATTACCAGACAATAAAAGCAAAAGAAAAATAAAACATTTCTTCCTCACTGGGTGTGTAGGTACTGGTTGAATAGAACTATGCCTATTCCTTGGACTGCTAGGACTTGGGGGATAAGAATAAAGCAATAGCAACCAGTCATATGCACTAAATAATACAACAAAGTGAGGCAAAATGGCATCATCAGTACAATGCATGGTCCGGGTGGGACAGATCTTGAAAAAAATGGTATCCCAGCCGGTGCTTTTTCTGGGAAGCAAGTAATGAGAGTAGTACAGTCTTCCCCGTATTCAATGGGATGCCTACTCTTCCCAACCACTTCAAGTTAGCTGATAGTAGGCAGAGAGAAAAAAGCCAGAAGAGCAAGCACTACATTTGCCATGATGAAAAACCTAGCCTATAATATGGTATGACGTGTTTTCTCCTGCGGGACGGGAGAAGACACAAAATCATCAATCTCTATTATTGTGCGGGCAGAAATTCTCAGAGTTTTGCGGGTGCAGGTGGGAGTGGACATACACATTGCGGGAGCGGGCGGGAGTGTAATACACACGTTGCGGTTGTGGGCGGTAATGGTCAGAAATTCAGCGGGAGCGGGCAGGAGCGGGTTGAAGAAAACAGTCCCGCGCAGGGCTGTACCACAGATGTCTTCAATAAATAGACTATTTATGCATTGATCTCAGCCTGTGGACATTTTGTGGCTTTCTATCCCACTTACATTGGTGTACCGTCCTTTCTTACAGAATAATGACACCATCAGTGTTTAGACTGGTTACTCATAGGCCTCGCTTTCACAATGCAATTCTGTCTGCCACTGGCTACAATCTCCCGGGAAAATGAAGGCTAGATTTACAACACGAAAGAAGGGTGTCAACCTTTGGGAAGAGGATAGCGCTTTTGTATTTCCCAGTGGCTATCCCTGGTTACCAAACAGTATCAGTGAAAGTACTGCAGTTACTATCCCCAGTATTGGAAATTGCAGACAAAGGAACAATGAAAGAAACTGTGGAAACTCTACCCGGCAAAAGAAAAAGAGCCTCAGAGCAGGCAAGGCTCAGAGGAAAACAGAAAAGAAAACTTGCAACACTGACACCAATAATAATACCACTTGGAAAAATTGGAGTTGTCTGTTTCACTTTAAGTTTTCAAACCATAAAGGAACCGATGTCTCTACCTGTTGGACTGGTTGAGTTCATTTTGCCATGTTAGCCGTCCGTTCTCGATCACACTGTCGTACCACAGGACCAGGCTGCCAGACAGTCGCTCGTGCATCTGGTCTGCCAGATAGCGCAGGAACAAAGGTGTGTTCTTCACTGCATCCGTCTGCCAGCAGGGGACAGAACACGCAGGACATTTCATGCTTCAGTTAGCATGGTAAATATCAAGATGTTAAAGAGAAAGCCACGACAAAATGCGTGACGTTGAGCATGCTAACATTTGATAATCATCAGTGAACACAATCTCCGCCTGAGGCTGAAGGGCATGTCATTAGTTCTGCAAGTATTTGGTCGTAAACTCAAGTAATGGACACATTAAAATATGACCCAATGGTGTCGCTAGATGAAAAGTCAAAGCGTCACCAAAGCCATTGCAATTAATCCTATCCTGAATGTCTGTGTACCACATTTAATGGCAGTCCATTCAACAACTATGATATAAGTATATATATATATATATATATATACATACACATATATATACACAGTGGTGTGAAAAAGTGTTTGCCCCCTTCCTGATTTCTTACNTTGTTTTTCTTCAGCCATTCAGAGGTGGACTTGCTGTTGTGTTTTGGATAATTGTCCTGCTGTAGAACCCAAGTTCGCTTCAGCTTGAGGTCACGAACAGATGGCCGGACATTCACCTTCAGGATTTTTTGGTAGACAACAGAATTCATGCTTCCATTTATCACAGCAAGTCTTCCAGGTCCTGAAGCAGCAAAACAGCCCCAGACCATCACACTGCCACCACCATATTTTACTGTTGGTATGATGTTCTTTTTCTGAAATGCAGTGTTACTTTTACACCAGATGTAATGGGACACAGACCTTCCAAAAAGTTCAACTTTTGTCAGTCCACAGAATATTTTCCCAAAAGTCTTGGGGATCATCAAGATGTTTCCTGGCAAAAATGAGACGAGCCTTAATGTTCTTTTTGCTTAGCAGTGGTTTTCGTCTTGGAACTCTGCCATGCAGGCCATTTTTGCCCAGTCTCTTTCTTATGGTGGAGTCATGAACACTGACCTTAACTGAGGCAAGTGATGCCTGCAGTTCATTAGATGTTGTTGTGGGGTCTTTTGTCACCTCTTGGATGAGTCGTCGCTGCGCTCTTGGGGTAATTTTGGTCTGCCGGCCACTCCTGGGAAAGTTCACCACTGTTCCGTGTTTTCGCCATTTGTGGATAATGGCTCTCACTGTGGCTCGCTGGAGTCTCAAAGCTTTAGAAATGGCTTTATAACCTTTTCCAGACTGATAGATTTCAATTACTTCTCATTTGTTCCTGAATTTCTTTGGATCTCGGCATGATGTCTGTAGCTTTTGAGGATCTTTTGGTCTACTTCACTTTGTCAGGTAGGTCCTATTTAAGTGAGTTCTAGATTGGGAACAGGTGTGCAGTAATCAGGCCTGGGTGTGGCTACAGAAATTGAACTCAGGTGTGATCAACCACAGTTATGTTTTAACAGGAGCTGGGGGGCAAACACTTTTTCACACAGGGCCATGTAGCTTTGGATTTTTTTCTTCCTCATTAATAAAACCCTTCATTTAAAAACTGCATTTTGTGTTTACTTGTGTTATCTTTGACTAATGTTTAAATTTGTTTGATGATCTGAAACATTTAAGTGTGGAAAACATGCAAAAAAGTAAGAAATCAGGAAGGGGACAAACACTTTTTCACACCACTGTATATATATACACATACATACATACATACATACATATATATATACACATATATATACATACATATATATATATATATATATATATATACACACACACACACACACATATATATATATATATATATATATATATATTCAGATGGTGAAATACTTCACAGGTAGAGTGACATTTTTGACCTGCTGGTAGTGTTGGACAAATAGACAGGGATCACAAAATTCAGTATATTTCATCCTCAAAATATTTGTACAAAGAAGTAAAAATTGCAAGTTAATGTGGATGAGCTGGGATCTGTCTACAGGTCTCAAAATGGAGTTGCTAGGAATATTAATTTGTTTAATTCTAATTGTACTAGTGCACTGTAATAGAATTCTTTTGCCTTTGAGCAATAGCCCATTTGTTCTTATAAAAGCTACACATACTTTATTTTTACATTAAGAGAAGGCAAACCACATTGCTTTCATGAATTTAGAGGCTGTGCTAAGCAAATAAATGACACAAAGTGGCTGTCATCCAAATAAGGGGCACATTAAGGCTGTACAAAGTACAGAAATGTATGATTAACAGGAAATCAAATTGACAGTGGAGTTAAGAAGAAACCCTATCTATGCTGGAGAGTTAGGTATAAAAAAAATAAAAGTACTCATATTAAGTAAAAACTAAGCATGTTATTATTTTTAGACGTCGTAAATTATAATTTGACTTGGTAAATTTAATTTTTAACTTATGACCTCCAAATTTTGATTTAGAAAATCAAAATCATAACTGAGTATCTCAGTGTATGGCTTATTTATGGGCACAGAATATCAGTGTAAGTAAAGTGATGGCCAGTTTAGAAGTATCACTCACACTGAGGGAGTTCTCTATGTTAATGAGCCAGCCATCGAAGCCGTAGCAGTGGCTGATCTGGACTAGTTTATCAGCCACTGCCCGGTATGACTCCTCATCTTTTAGGAAGGCCTCGCACACTGCGGCTCCATCAGTCCACTCAGTGATCAAAGTCCCTGGGAAATGGAACATTTTAAACATGACGACAGAAAGCCTGATTAAGACAGTACTGAAATATTTGTGCATCAAATTCTATATCAAATGATAATATCCAGCATTACTAAATTGGGCCTGGTTCTGCTATATTCGGCCTTTTCACTCACCAAGAACAATGACTCCATGTTTATGTGCAGCATTGGTCCACACAGCAGGAGGAATGGTCACCAGGTTGTGTGTGAAGTAGTTGAAAATATCAATGTACTGCCAGTGGTAGAAGGCATATGGAGCATCTGCATTGGTGCCCTGGACAAACCTTAACAACAAAGGAGAGCATGACATGACATTACATAGTAGATTCAGTGCATTCAGAAAGTATTCAGACCCCCTTCACTTTTGTTATGTTGCAGCCTGATGCTACAATCATTTAAATTCTTTTTTTTTTCACATTAATCTACGCTCAGTGCCCCATAATGACAAAGTCAATTCAATCAATCAATCAATCAATCAATCAATTTTATTTATAAAGCCCAATATCACAAATCACAATTTGCCTCACAGGGCTTTACAGCATACGACATCCCTCTGTCCTTAGGACCGTCGCAGCGGATAAGGAAAAACTCCCCCCAAAAAAAACCTTTAACGGGGGAAAAAAACGGTAGAAACCTCAGGAAGAGCAACTGAGGAGGGATCCCTCTTCCAGGACGGACAGACGTGCAATAGATGGCGTACAGAACAGATCAACATAATAAATTAACAGTAATCCGTATGACACAATGAGACAGAGAGAGAGAGAGACAGACAGAGAGACAGAGACAGAGACAGAGACAGAGAGAGATGCAGGACAGACGGTAATGACAGTAGCCTACAACAACATTAATGAAAGTAATGATATTATAATTATATTATAATTATAATTCTGGTTATTGTGGTACAATATGTTTAAAGTATATAAAAATGTCTGATTGTATACATATGTGACAATAATATGTGTATGATAACAGCAGAAGTATGACTAATGATAACAGCAGCAGCAGGAGGCATCTGGCAGGACCACGGCAGCAGCACAACCACACATGTCACACTATCCAGGCACCACTGCGATATGAGTTAATCTGAGAGACAGTGGAGCACAAAGGCTCCGGAGAAGAAGCCGAGTTAG
>NC_065523.1:3003768-3005443 GCF_006386435.1 Epinephelus moara | reverse complement strand
AGCCATCGCTAACTGTAAAGCTAATGTAGCTACCAAGGCTAGTAACGTGCAAACAACAGCTAAGAGATTAGTGAGAAAGTCGTAGAAAGGAGGAGAGCTATAAGTGCTTAAACAGAACCAGTGTGGGTTAAGACTTGAAGTAGACGTTAAAGCAACTGTAGTGAGAAAACAGGCTAGCAGAATTCACCAGAGCAGTACAGAGACGCTGTCACAGAAACACCGGAAATGACACAACTCGCTTACCGCAATACGTCAGCATGTTTCACATGACTACATTGGTATAGAGTTTTTATTTCACTTGAGAGCTGGATGCATCCCATGTCTATTCATTTATACACAAACAGTGTTGCTATGTGAAAAGTGTCAAAAATGATCATGGAAAATGCAAAGATTCAGAACTCCTGCAGAAAAGCAGAGGATTTGAACTCTTAACTTTTGCACTGATATATAACCATCTTACCTCTCAACTACTGAGAAAATCAGCTGGTTGTTGTATGTCATAGTAGGTTTTGAATAAAGTTCTTTTGATTAAGTTGAGTATATCGAATATTTGAGATTTGTCACAGGAGATTGGGGATATTAATTTGGAATTAATAAATTAGAACAGATTGAATCAGAAATTGAATTGAATTGGGACATGGTGAATCAAACTTGAATTGATTCAGGAAATCAGTGGTGATACACAGCCCTGTTTTCTATCACAGTGGCAACAGAAAGCAGGACTTGACTATAAAGGCCTTTACATACTCCGCAAGAACAGAGAAATTTGTTCTCTCTCGCAGTGCTGCGAGAACAGAATGACGTCATTCTTTTCATCATCTGGGCAGAACGTTATACTTGTTTGGTGTCCGAGAACTATTGTGTGATTGGTCAGAAATTTGAAGTGGGCGTGGTTAATGTGGAAAAGTGTGTGTGATGTATGCGGCAGTGGGAGGGGCCTATCAATCAATCAATCAATCAATCAATCAGTTTTATTTATAAAGCCCAATATCACAAATCACGATTTGCCTCACAGGGCTGTACAGCATACGACATCTCTCTGTCCTTTGGACCCTCACAGCTGATCAGGAAAAACTCCCCAAAAACCCCTTTAACGGGGGAAAAAAATGGTAGAAACCTCAGGAAGAACAACTGAGGAGGGATCCCTCTTCCAGGACGGACAGACGTGCAATAGATGTCGTACAGAAACTATACGGACTATGAGGACTTCCCAGGAGTTCTGCACTTGAGTTTCTCGTGAAGTATGAAATGCCCTGGCCAGAACAAACTTTGTTCTTGTTCTTGCCACCGTGAGAAAAAGAACACATTTCTCTGTTCTTGCGGAGTATGTCCAGTGCTTAAAGCTATAGTGAGTAACTTCTACAGGTCCGTAAATGTCCGTTTCACCCAAGCCACTGCTAGAGGAGATGACACAATGCTGATTAAGCCAATCGGCTCCTCTAACATCTCGCGGTATTTTTTAATATATATCATTTTTAGTATGCGTGTAGACCGGCGACATTCCCGCGCTGGCGCACAGGAAATGCTTCCTCACAACAAGAAGGGAGGGGGAGGACGAGCGGAGAGTGTCACAGCAAGAGGTAGAGCGCAGGTAGAAAGTGAAAGCAACATGGCGGAGAAGCGGCCGAGACACGGTTCAGAAGTGGATCCTACCACAAAGAAAAAGCCTGGATGT
>NC_065523.1:2988078-3003660 GCF_006386435.1 Epinephelus moara | reverse complement strand
GTGGCGAGTGTTACTCTGTGTACATGGAAGTGCCGCCGGCTTATTAGTTGTAATAACGCATTATCCGCTGGGAGGCGACAGAAGTTACGCACTATAGCTTTAAGTAAGGGTTCACTGAAGAGACAAAATAGCAGCACGAGATAAATGCAATCACATAAAAAAAAGCATATAAAAAAAAGCATTATGTATAGACCTTAACTGCATCGTGATTAACGCATTAATGCTGACAGCCTTAACATATGTATACAAAGCCAGAGCCCACACTTCAACCCCATCCAATGTCCAGACCTGATCACCTACTGATGCTCTTGTGTTTGAATGAGGGTAAATCACTGCAGCAGGTTCAACATCTTCCACAAAAGTTACATGTTACACGGCTTTGGAATGACATGCTCTACAGTCATATATCAGAGTTGTGTTCAGGCGTGCATGCATTTTGGACAATGAAGTGTACACTACCTATAGCACCAAGTAGCGCCCCAAAGTCTTGAAATATCCTTGTGAACTGTACATGAGTCATGAGCTCGAAGGAAGGGAGTATAACTTTAAGAAGCAGAGGTCTCAATGACCAGAAAACTACAAGTTTTTAATCCCAAACTATGCATCCATACCTGTCATCTAGGTAGCCACCCATCATGTCATGAGACACCAATGTCCGACGTAGACAACTAGTCAGGGGAGGCTCCCGAGGTGCCAGGGGGACTACTGCCACATTGAAGGGGTTTGCCTCACTTCGTTTCCACAACAACAGCTCCTCCAAAGTTTGAAGACCACAACTGATTGGTTCAGTGGTTTCGGCATCGTAATGTTTGACTGAGAGGGAGAGGAAATGAAACAACATGTTTAAAGTGTGGTTTGATTTCTACACACCAAGACATTAACTGCAGCTCAGATTTTTTCAGACTGTCTTACAGATGCACTACTAGCAACAAAATCTCTTCACCTGGTAGTGGTGAGGGAAGATACTTGATCACTTCATGGACACTGCTTGAATCCATTGGTTGATCCAAACAAGACTCCAACCTAATGAAAGTACAAGGTGGTAAAGTGAGACTCGTGCATTTGAATAAACTCTACATGGGAGTCTGGGCAGTAAAACACATTTCAAGACTTGTTTTTCTCTTTAAAAAAACAAACAAAAACAAAACAACACTTGATGATAAGGTAAGATGCTGTGGGTTGCAAATTGCGGTGAACACCCCAATTTAGAAGCATATTCTAAAGGTGCTGTATACATGTCCAAAGCACGCTCCTAAAACCTGACAAATACCGGCATGTCCCACGTCTTAATCAGAAAACCCTACATTCGAAAGAAGGGCTTATTTAGAATATTGAATCAGAATATGCTGTTTTCATGACCCGTGGTCAGGCTCCATCATATCTCAGAGATAGTACCATATTATCCCAACAAATCACTGCACTTCAAGAATGCAAAGTTACTAGTTTTTCCTGATGTCTCCAAAAGTAGGATGGGAGCCAGAGCCTTCAGCTATCAGGCTCCTCTTATGAGGTACCATCTTGCAGTTTAAGTCCAGGAGGCGGACATTGTCTCCACATTTAAGAGTGGACTTGAGACCTTCCTACAATGCAATGTTCTACTTGGAAACATTCATGTGGATGTCACTTGACATGCACCAGACACCCAAACACTATTTCAGACCAAGTACACCCCCTCATGGCACGGCACCTCCCAATGGCAGTGCCTTGCAACCTTGCCACATTGTTAATAATAGGCTCATTCGAGATGAGCCAGGCCTGGGCAGAATTATCACAGCTGATCACTGCACAACGCATGCTAGTTGGATTTGCGTCCAGCTTCATCCCGACTTGCTCTGACATCGTGCACAAGTGAATAACGATACTCTCAAAAGATTGAGGCGCTGCAGTTTTTAGAACCAGGCACTGCTGTTGCTCTCCACCGACTGCATGACCCAGGGCATGATGGGAAACGCCTGCCTCGTAACAGCTGATTGGTTTAGATGTTGACTCAACAATATGAAGTTTTATATAAACTTTTCATTTGTGTTGAATTGGAGAGAGTTTTATTTCATTTGTCCGATTTGAAGGTTTATTCTTTTAACAGATTACGTGTTGTGTGAGTGAGGACAGGTTTGCTCAGCTGATTTATATACAGCAGCAAACACTACATTATTGAGTAATGAGTAGTGTATGCAGTTCAATGAAGCCAGGATTGCACAGATTTGTACACTGGGTAAACAGAACAACCACTCCACAAGCACATGGCACAGCACAAGAGAGCCAGCTCCTTGGGTCAAGACTCAGCTGTCCACTTACATCTAAAGGAGAGGGCACATTTCCTTCCAGCACAGCAATGTACACATCTTGGCCAGAGAAGACAAATGGTTTGAAAGAAGAGTGAAAGAAGCCATCTACGTCAAACTGGAACGACCACTGTTAAACAGAGGAAGTGGCCTACAACACCACTTACAATGCAGTCCTAAGTTTATTCTCCAGACACCTTAACACCCATTCACACCTGGACCCATCTAACCCTAACGACAGACAATGGCCAGGTGGGTCAACGGCTCACATGTGACCTTAATGACTCTGAAACTCAGAGCTCATGTCTCTCTACACACATGGGGTTTCATTCATTTAGCAAAACATGGTGTGAGTTTCTCTGTAACACTCCGCAAAGGACATGCACATTTGACAGCCCGTGCTGCCCGCCCCACAAAACTCCTCTTCATTGCAGTACCAGTCATGAATAAGTTTACATCAATAAAGCTAATATTCACTTTAACACATTTCCGCATCCCACATAGGCAATGTAAACTTCTTTGAGGCATGTAGCACTGCAGCCATCTCAGTAACCTCCACAGCCTTGTCCTGCATTCACATGATGTTAGATAAATCTGAAGAATGACTGACCTCATCATATTTCATGGCTCACCTGATCTGTTTCCTTTGGTCTTCATAATCTATGTGTTGTTTAAATGCTCTGAGCAATAAAATATGACACATCTTCTCTGTAGTGACATTAGGTGACGACACAGAGAACATAACCTCAATTTCCACAGCTATGCAGATGACACCCAACTATATATTTCACTAGACCCAAGTTATGACCAATCTATCTGTCATCTAACATCTGGATTGGCTGCAGTAGACAAGTGGATGCAAACCAATTTTCTTAAATTAAATGGTGACAAAACCGAAATCTTATTAGTTGGTCCCCAAGCAAAATGCGAGATAATTCTTTCCAAACTTGGCAGTTTGGCTGTGCAGGTTAAATCTGAAGTCACGAGCCTGGCTGTTATCCTTGACTCAGACCTAAATTTTAAATCTCACATAAAAAAGGTGACCAAAACAGCTTTTTTTCACTTACGAAATATTTCAAAGGTGCGACCATTCCTATCCCAACAAGATGCCGAAAAACTGGTACATGCATTCATTTCAACCAGACTTGACTACTGTAATGCTCTCTTCACCGGTCTTCCAAAGCAATCCATTGACAAATAACAATTAATTCAGAACTCTGCTGCCAGGCTGTTAACTAGAACAAGAAAGAGAGAGCATATCACCCCAAAGAGAGAGCATATCACCCCAGTTTTAGCTAACCTTCACTGGCTTCCAGTATCTTTTAGGATTGAGTTTAAAGTGCTTTTACTTGTTTTTAAGGCTCTTAATGGGTTGGGACCAGAGCATGTGAGCGGAGCGGAGCGGGGAGCGGGAGGATTTTGTGTTGAGCGAGGAGCGGCTATTTTAAAAGGTGGAGCGGAGCCTTATCTCTCGCTCCAATTTCACTCCAGTAGCTCATGCCCCATCCAGAATGCATCTTTGCACCTGCGCACACCCACACTATTTTCTTTCAAAACTATGGAGTTCACTGTGTACTTCAGAAAAGAAACTGAGAAGAGAAGCAGCGGTACCTTGGAGAACGGTCCCTAACTGCGGGGAGAGGCGAGAGGGCTTCGGAGGTCGGCCGCTTAACCTGGTCCGTCTCCTCTACACTTTGACTTATTTCCACCCTGCCAGCGGTACCGTGTAGAACGGTCCCTAACTGCGGGGAGAGGCGAGAGGGCTTCCCCGGAGAATCTACCAAGCTCATGTTTTATTGGTGCCGTAGCATTGTTCCGACCTCTCATTGTTCCGACCTCTCATTAGTCAGACGTCCCGTTGTTCCGATATGTGATTATTACTGTAGCCTATTTGTGTACCATAGAGGATCAGCAACGGTCGAGATACAAGTGTCTTAGAGAGGAGAGAATGAAACACCATAACCTCCTGTTATTAACTCTGGGGTCGGGGTTGTGTGGGGAGCTCTCTGCGGTGCTGAACGGCTCCCGGCGGGCGTATTTCTGCCTTGATGGTCCGCTGCGACCGGCTCTGGGTCAACTGGGAAAGGCTTGAGGTGAAGCAGGCTCACGGCTTATGTGTTTGCCACTTTCTTTTTCATTTTAACCCACACCATGATTTTTTCCTGACCCTAACCAAGTGGTTTTTGTGCCTAAACCTAACCAGACCTTAACCACAGGGCATCATGAACAATGGGTTTAATATGGTCGGAACAATGGGATGTCGGACCAATTGGCTGTCGGAAAAATGGGCAGACCCCGTTTTATTTGTGAATAGAAGATTACAGGTTAGGGTAGTACGAGGCAGTTGTTTTGAGCGGAGTGGTGAGCGAGTGGAGCGGGATAAAATTTATGATGGAGCGGAGCGGAGCGGAGTGAAGAATGCGCCGAACCAAGCGGAGCAGACGAGCGGTGCAAAGTGACAGGTCTGCGAGCGAGGAGCGGAAATTTTCACCCGCTCCACTCCGCTCACATGCTCTGGTTGGGACCAGCCTGCATTACTAATTCTTTGTCGTTTTATAATCCTTCACGGGCTCTTAGATCCTCTGCTGCCGGCTTTTTAAATACAAACTACTCTAATAAGAAAATTGGCAGCTCAGCCTTTTTTAACTATGCACCAAAATTATGGAACTCACTACCCAAGGATATAAGAGATACAAGCTCTGTGAACATTTTCAAACAACAATTGAAAACTTATTTATTCAACATTGCTTTCAACTAACTGTCACTATTCCCTGGTTTTTATCCCAATCGTTCACATTTTTTTATCTGCTTCCATGCATTCCGCTGTTTTACTTTTATCTTTTACATATTATATTATTCTTGGTTTCATTGTGCAGGATTTGCACTTGTTTTTTTTTTTGTTTTTTTAAAATTGTATTTGTCTGTTTTTATTTTGTTGTAAAGCACTTTGAGGTACACCTCCCTGTATGAAAGGTGCTATATAAATAAAGTTTATTATTATTATTATTATTATTGAGTTATTAAAATGCTTTACAGGCAATCTGTAATTTATGTTCATGGTTCAACCTCCATTTTACAAGAATTCTCATGTAAATTAGCATCATATCAGTTAGCTGCTGCAGAGCAGCTGAGCAGACCTACAGAGGCTAAATAAATTGTGTCCTGAAGGTTAATATTTTCAGAGGGAAAAAAATACAAGACAACAGCTTTCATTAAAGATCGGTCAGATACAGTCAGGACTTCACATCTGTACAGATGTTATTTTAAGAATCCTCACATCCCACTGACCACAAGTCTTTGTAACGCTAAATACTTCAATAATTAAAACAGTCCAATGTTAATATACAGTAGACTCTGTATAGTTTATGATGAATGTATTTAGTCTCTGACAACTAAATTTCACCATCAGTCACACAACATCTTTTCCGTTCACATAATAAACCTTCAAATCAGATAAATAAAATCTAAATATCTGAAATTCAACATCTTGTTGAGTCAATACCAAACCAATCACCTGTTAGATCAGGTGAGAGCCAGGCATTTCCCATCATGCTCCGGGTCTTACAGTCAGTGGAGAGCAACTGCAGAGCCTGGCCATAAAAACTGTGGCCACCTCACTCTCGCGAGATTATCGCTGTCCACTTTTGGATGATGTCAGAGCAAGTCGGGATGAAGTCGGACACAAAACTAACTGGCATATATTGTGCAGCGTTCACCGGTGATCAAATCTGCGCAGGCTTGGCTCATCTCGAATGAGCCTAACGTGACATCTAGCAGGTCATTTGAGTGGCAAGCTGACTGCTCTAATGCTATTTATGGAATATAACTTTTTTTGTCGGATATTCCAAGCAACAGGGGGTGACTATTGATACAAAATAATGTTTTATGGTGTACAGTAAAACATCTAACTTAAGTTAAGCAATTTATGTGTTATATAATGTATTCTTTAAGTAATGAGCCCATGCTTGTATCCCAGCAAGCATTTTTTGGTTTAAAAAACGTCTAATAGCCGTCTACATGAAGACCTGACGTCGCGGCTAAATCACGGCTGAATTTGGGCTGTCAGTGAAAATTTGGTAGACGTCTAACCATAGCCAAAGTGTAGACGTCATCAATTATACGGCTATGTAGAGACCATGTCCAAAAAATGGAGATAAACATATTTTAATTACTGTTGACTCTCCATACGTGATTGAATATCATACCACACGCCATCTGCAATGGCGAAAATTACATTTAATCAATTTCAAAATTAAATCGGCTAGATTTGGGTTACATGTAGCTAGACTAAATCGGAGCTAAATATAGCCAATACGTTTAAATCACGGCTATTGCTTGCTGGGATGTATCTAGCCCATGAAACGAAAGTTACGTATGTAACTACAGTTCTATGAATCCTGGATGACCGCCAGAGGCGGTGCTTTAAGTACTGAATGTCTCCATCTCGCGCATGCACAGGTCGAGTATCTATACCAACAAAGTCACCTGTGACCCCTGATAAACCCGGATAACCTATATCTCCCGGTGACATCAGAGGATCTGTTTCTGCAGAATCTTATCACAAAACCACAAGGATTCTGAGTGACTGAACACTCTGGCGGTCATCCAGGATTCATAGAACCGTAGTTACATATGTAACTTTTGTTCTATTTCATCCTTCCTGACCGCCAGAGGCCGTGCTTTAAGCACTGAATGTCTCCATCTCGCGCATGCGCAGGTCGAGTATCTATACCAACAAAGTCACCTGTGACCCCTGATGACCCTGGATAACCTATATCTCCCGGTGACATCAGAGGATCTGTTCCTGCAGAATCTTCTCGCAAAACCACAAGGATTCTGAGTGACAGAACACTCTGGCGGTCATCCAGGATTCATAGAACCGTAGTTACATACATAACTTTAGTTCTATTTCATCCCTCCTGACCGCCAGAGGCGGTGCTTTAAGCACTGGATGACCCATAACAACAAAGTCACGAGGAATCCCAATACATACCTCATTGAGAGGAAGCAGTAGACCCGGACAACAGGACCACACCCAGTGGATGGGAAGTGGCAACATTCACCCGACAGAACCTGGAGAAGGTACTCCATGAAGCCCATGATGCCGCAGCACATATGGCCTCCACCCCTGGAGGTGGAGGTGGAGGTGGTATGATAGTGGTCTCTATGATGTAGAGACAGCCCGAGTAGAATGGCACCTCACCCCGGATGGCAGGGGGTGACCACTTGTTTTATATGCCTGGGTGATGATATCCACAATCCAGTGAGACAGCCGCTGTTTGGAGAGAGCGCAGCCTTTCTTAGGACCGCCATAACAGAGAAACAGCTGTTCTGACCACCTTATACTCGCGGTTGCAGTTACATAGACTCTTAAAGCCCGCACAGAACACAGCAGCCTCAATTTGTCCTTCCCCTCGCCTTCTGGGGGGGTAAACTGCGCCAGATGGATCGGTCGATTAAGGTTTAATGGTGACAGAACCTTAGGAAGAAAAGCTGTATTTGGCCACAGAGTGACCCCTGAGCCATCGGAATTCCACCTCAGACATGAGTCACTCACGGACAGGGCATGTAGCTCCCCAACACGCTTTGCTGAAGTGATGGCAAGTAGAAAAGCAGTCTTTGCAGACATCCACTTCAGTTCCGCCTGTGCCAGGGGCTCAAAAGGAGGTAAACACAGAACATCCAACACTATATGTAGATCCCATGCTGGAGCTCTAGGCGCTTGTGGAGGACATAGCCTCAAAGCTCCCTTTAGAAAGAGGGACACAAGTCTGTGGCACCCCACCATGTTGTTATCAACTCGAGCATGTCGAGAGGAAATGGCTGCCACGTATACCTTCAGGGTAGCGGGGGACCGGCCGTCCTGTAGGAGCGACTGTAGGAACTCCAGCACTTTAGGAACTGAAAAGCTCACTGGGTCCTCACCCCTGTCCGAACACCACGCAGAAAACAACTTCCACCTGTTTTCATACTGGACTCTGGTAGAAGGCGCCCTGGCATTCAGTACAGTAACCCTCTGCAGTACTGGAAGAATCAGAGGGATTGGTGGGAATGCATAAAGAAGATCCTCTGGCCAATCGTGGGCAAGAGCATCCTGGCTTAAAGGGCTGGTCTCCTCTGTCCAGGAGAACCAGAGGGGGCAATGGGTCGACTCCTCTGTGACAAAAAGATCTACCTCTGCCCTGTCGAATATGTCCCAGATGTTCAGCACCACCTCTGGATGAAGCCGCCACTCCCCCGGCGGGGGCTTGCAATGGGAGAGGAAGTCTGCAGCCTGGTTCCGCTCCCCAGGCAGATATATTGCCCTCAGGCTGGCTAGGCGGGGGCCCGCCCACATCAAGAGATCCCGGGACACCTGCAACAACCGTGAAGACCTGGTGCTCCCCTGGTGGTTTATGTGAGAGACGGTTGAGACATTGTCTGACCGTACAAGCACATGCCTCCCTCTCAGATGTGGAATGAAGTACCTGAGTGCCATGTGCACGGCCCGTAGCTCCAGCACATTGATATGCTCTGTGCAGTCCCCAGCAGACCACAGCCTCTGAGCTGTCCGGTTCTGACACACTGCACCCCATCCTGAGAGGGAGGCATCTGTTGTAATGGCCTCTCGACAGAATGGAATGAAGCCCATGGACATGCACTGAAGCAGATATGACCGCTCTCTCCATGGAGCCAGAGCAAGGAGGCAACGCCGCGACACCTTTAATGTCCTGTGCCGGTGCCATTTGGCATCCAAGTGGAAGCTGTTCAGCCACCTCTGAAGGGGGCGTAGTGACAGCAAACCTAAGGGAATCACAGTTGCGGCAGCCGTCAGCTTTCCTAAGAGGCGCATAAACTGGAGATAGGGTAGCCACCTGCCCTCTCGGAAGAGGGGAAGGAGGCGGAGGATGTCTTCCACCTGGTGAGGCGACGGACAGGCCTTCATGGTGATCGTGTTCAGAGCCACCCCCAGAAAAATTGTACTTTGTGAGGGAACCAGGCAACTCTTTTTGAGATTGACCACGAGACCCAGCTGGGCCACACGAAAGAGGAGCAGCGCCGTGTCCTGGGCCACCTGAGACTGGGATGGTGCACAGACAAGCCAGTCGTCCAGGTATGGCAGGATCTTCATGCCCCGCGACTGTAGTGGCGATAGGGCTACTGCCACGCACCTGGTGAACACCCGTGGGGAAAGTGAAAGGCCAAACGACGACCAGCCCCGGGCCCTCAACGCCTGGCCCCCCGGCCTCTAGAGGCTCTGGGGGGGCGACGGGCAGTATAAAAGGTCTGAGGTTGTCTAGAGGGCAGTCGCTCAGGGACACGAAAGTCCTGGGCCGCCCGCTGAGCAGGCTGCTGAGCCGGGCGCTGAGACCTAAGGTGGCCACTGGGGTAAGTCTGTGGATGAGAGCAGCGCTGGGGGGCAGCTGAAGAACCCCTAGGCCTGCTGGGAGGAGGCACACTTCTGTGGAGCCCAGAAAACTGTTGTCTTGTCTGTCTGGCTTGGAGCGTGCGCTCGAGTGCCTCTAAAGCAGCTGACCCAAACAGCTCACCAGGTTCCACCGGAACACTGCGGAGGGTCCTCCTGCATGACTCAGTGAGAGGTGACTGTGCCAGCCAAACCTGGCGACGAGCCTGGACGAGAGTAGACATCAACCGCCCAAGCTCTCTGGACATAAGCGCAAAAGCCTGCAGAGACACATCACTAAAATTGTGGATGGAAGCATCCAGCATAGCCTCCTGCAGGGATGCTGAGAGAGCGAGCATGAGGTGTGACAATGAATTACCTATGCGTCCCATGCGTGACGCTGCATCATAGGCTTTGGAGAGCAGGTCATCTGTGACCCGACACTGGGGGCGAGGACACTTTGCATCTGGCCTCAGAGTCTCATCAGGCGAGACAATGAGAGCAGCTATAGTCGGCTCAATCGCTGGCATGCGACCCAAGCCAAACTTGGCTGCATCCTGCATGGCTGCCAGGGTTCGGCCATCGCATGTTGCATGAGAGAGGGCTCTAGTATCCCTCCAGCAGCATGCAGTAAAGGTGGTAGGGGCTGGACTATGCCTGAAAAAAGCACTGGCAGGAGCCGGCTGAGCTTGTGGAACATCCAACTGAAGGCGGGCCAGGGCCATACGAATGATAGCCCCATAGAGTTATCCTCGGAACCGGTCCCAGAACTGCGGGCCGAAGAACGGGAGTTCACATCAGAGGCACGGGAGGCTGGCTCCTGGGAGACCACGTCTGCCCCATATTCAGCAAACTCAGTGGCCGAAGCCGCCATAGAGAGCACATCATCATCCTCCGGATCCAACATGGCCGCAGGAGGAGCAGTAGCACCCACATCCCCTGCACCAGTCCCAGACTGGAGGGCTAGGAAGAGGGATTTCATCTGGTTAAGCTCCTCAGTTAACTGGTCCACCTTGGAGGAAAGTTTGGACTCTTTGGCCTTCTTCCTGGAGGAGGCGCCCTCAGTCTCAACAGCCTGACGTTTTGACCGGCTAGGTTGAGCTGGAGTCAACTGTTCTGGTGATGGAACATGCCCCAACAGTTGTTCCACCTCAGCCAGTCTAGCGGCCCTCACTGCCTGAAGCATGAAGCTGCAGTTCATGCACGGATCCTCCGAAAGGCCCTCCCTCAGATGCTCGAGACCAAGGCACGAGGGACACATGTCATGGCCATCTTCAGGCTGCAGAGAAGCCATACAGGCTGAACAACAATGGTTGCCCAACATAGTGACAACCAGCAAAATTTAACCTAGAGAGAAAAACAACAAATGCTGGGAGGGGGAGCGAACACACTATCGTCACCAACAAGGGTTGCAACAAATAAGTTAGGCTTAAGCGTAAACACCTCAGCTAACTATAAAGTCAATAGGTTGACAACACACCTATGCTGGGAGCGGGAGCGAGAGCACTGCCTTCACCAACAAAGGTTAGATTGCTGTGGCTATAAACACAAAAATTGGCACAACCGAGTTGCCACCAAAATGTACAAATTAAAGCAGGCCGAGCGAAAACGCCGGTGATAACTATGAAATCAAAGCAAACACAGCTAACTCTTTAAATAGTTAATAATACACACGTACGCTGGGATCGGGAGCGAGAGCACTGCCTTCACCAACAAAGGTTAGATTGCTGTGACAATAAACACAAAAAATGGCACAACCGAGTTGCCACCAAAATGTATAAATTAAGCAGGCCGAGCGAAAACGCCGGTGAAAACTATGAAAGTAAAGCAAGCACAGCTACAAGTTAGCTCAAGGGGGCACAATGCTAACCGCTAAGACAGGTAAACAAAGTACGTTCAATAACACTACAAATGTCGGGAGAGGGAGCGAGTACACTGCCTTCACCAACAATTAGTTAGCGTTATACATAATAAGAAAAAAACTTAATAAGTAAACTTATCACTAAGCTGTAACGTTAGACCAACCGCTTCTAGGATGATGATCCGAAGCAGAGTCCACGGCAAACCGCAACAATCCTCTCATCAGAGCGTTAGCTCGTCGCAGCCCTTGGAGGGCGAGCAGCTCGCAACTCCGACAAAGTTGTCACAAGGCTACCCGCGACGAACAGCAGTGAAGCAACGTTGAAATTTTAGCTTTTAGCTAGAGCTCAGTGACGCGCAGTCCACCTGCGAAAGCGAGAAGATGAACAGGAACAGATCCTCTGATGTCACTGGGAGATATAGGTTATCCGGGGTCATCAGGGGTCACAGGTGACTTTGTTGGTATAGATACTCGACCTGCGCATGTGCGAGATGGAGACATTCAGTGCTTAAAGCACTGCCTCTGGCGGTCAGGAAGGATGAAATAGAACAGATGTTACAGAAATATGACCTGACCACACTGATTTGTCATTCTTCCTGGGCAAGCAGAATATCAATCAATCAATCAATCAATCAATTTTATTTATAAAGCCCAATATCACAAATCACAATTTGCCTCACAGGGCTTTACAGCATACGACATCCCTCTGTCCTTAGGACCCACCTTGAGAGAATGGTTCACTCAGTCTAATTCAATGAATGTAACTACTCAGCTGTCTGAACTGGAGTCCAATCCAATCCCATCTGGTTCACTAACAGGCAGTTTGAATGGTGCACTACAATAATTGTGACTGGCAGGAGGGATTCATGAGCTCTCAGATGTTCGACAAGCTGGCCTGATACGTATCGGACACTTGGAAGAGTTGTTCAAAAAGATTCATTAGTTCAATTTTAACTATCAGTATTAGAGCTGAAGAAACCTCTGGGATGAGAGGTGATACGTCTTCAAGAAACTCAAGAAAGTCCAGTTGCCTACGATGTAGCACTTAGGACAAGCCGGCATGCTTTTTGTACCATTCTGACCCACAATCCTCTGCACAGCAGACGATACATCACATTGACTGAGACGCAAACAGGTGACAGCTTGACAGCCCATTGACTGCTGACTAACAGCTGTCAGAAGCTGCTATGATGGATGACATTGCATTCAAGGACCTCCTATAATACACCGGGCACTTTCTCTCCTTCTCTCTCTCTCTCTCATGTCCTGTTACTGCATCTTGCTAACTCGGCCGTACTGCATGTCACTGACTCGGCTTCTTCTCCGGAGCCTTTGTCCTCCACTGTCTTGCAGGTTAACTTATATCACAGCGGTGCCTGGATAGTGTGACATGTGTGGTTGTGCTGCTGCCGTGGTCCTGCCAAATGCCTCCTGCTGCTGCTGTTATCATTAGTCATACTTCTACTGTTATTATACACATATGATTATTGTCACATATGTATACTATCAGATATTAATATATACTTTCAACATATTGTACCACAATAGCCGTAATTATTATTATAATATTATTACTTTCATGAATGTTGTTGTAAGCTACTGTCATTACCATCTGTCCTGCATCTCTCTCGGTCTCTGTCTCTCTTTCTGTCTCATTGTGTCATACGGATTACTGTTAATTTATCATGTTGATCTGTTCTGTACGACATCTATTGCACGTCTGTCCGTCCTGGAAGAGGGATGACAGAGGGATGTTGTATGCTGTAAAGCCCTGTGAGGCAAATTGTGATTTGTGATATTGGGCTTTATAAATAAAATTGATTGATTGATTGAAGTAACTGATGACCACTTGAGTAGTAATAATAGTATTACTTATTGTTTAATTGAATAAAATAATCATAAACATAACCCACAACAAAAGAGCATAAGTATTAATACAATGAGAAATGTACAGTCTCTGTACTTTTACTATCCTGAATATAATATGTTAGAAGCTACAATGTATGCAGAATTATTGCAAAATAACAACAGCAGAGCTCTTCGGGTAACGGATAAATAAGTAAGAGGGTCAAAGGTCATTGCGTAACTTTATCAGGAAGTAGTATGTCCAGATTGCGTACACACTGCATGGAATACACGTACTTTTTCAAGTCAGCTGCAGTGCCTATTAAAAGTAAAAGGAATACATTTCGTTCACTTTCCAGCAGAGGCCAACCTCACCTCGAACGAGCCTGATCATTAAAGGTCGAAACACCACGGAGCCAGTAACCTTATCATTTTACAGTTAACCGTATGTTAGCTAACTGCTATCTCTCTCAATGACTAGAAGAATTCAACTTTACGTGAATTAAATTGCCACCGTGCTACTGTAAACTGTAAGCACAGTGAGAGTAACTGAGTAACGTTACAGTAAGTCTCGCGTGTCGCTCCTCACGCCGACATCATCATGTTCCTCTCCGTCCTCTCTGCGCAGTGGAAGACTGTTTGCGTCGTCACTCAGAGCCATTCTTCTCAACAAAGCTGAGAGACAAACTGTTCCACAAAGGACAAACACGAAGTGTGTGTTCTGCCAGCAACAACAGCTCAACACTTCCGACCCCACTCCTTCACAATAAGAGCGTCATTTCTAAACGCTAAAATGACAAAAACCTAAAGGCCTTGTACTAAAGTAACCAATAATATACAAAAATGTGACTTACATGAGGCAGTGTATTAAGTATCTTTTATATAAAGTTATAGGGTTAATTTGAGTTTTTACTATGTTACAATGCAGACCTGCATTAATAGAGATGCAGTCAGTTTAACACTATCCAGCAACTTTTTGTTTGTATTGTCTCTTTTGGAGGAGTTCATGCAGTGCCAGTTTTTCTTGATTGCTAAGAGGCATTTCTTGAATTTCTTGAATGCTCCATTTCTCAAAATTACAAACACAAATGAAAAACTTCACACCCATCCTCACAAACCCAAAACTTCTAAGATAAAATAAGACTTTATTAATCCCACACCAGGGAAGCTCCACAGTCAGAAGCAATAGAAAAAACACAAAAAAGTGATTGAGTGCCAAAAGAATAACATTATCCACACAAATGATATATCTACTTCTTTAACAAAGTCTTGTGATGCTCACAATAAGGAGATTTTATTGAATAGGATGTAGGATTTCATTGGGTGTCTTTTTCAAGTGTTTTTTCTCTGTCTTATCAGCAGCTATACTGACTGGCAGAAAATGCCCCAGCTATGAAGACACAGGTGATTGGCTGATGAGACCTCCATCACTTTCTGTCTCTCA
This sequence comes from Epinephelus moara, assembly GCF_006386435.1. Taxonomy (NCBI): domain Eukaryota; kingdom Metazoa; phylum Chordata; class Actinopteri; order Perciformes; family Serranidae; genus Epinephelus; species Epinephelus moara. The sequence goes on along the minus strand of NC_065523.1, from coordinate 2,988,844 downwards.
CTGATGCATCTGTCTCTATCTCTCTCACACACTGTCACACACACAGACAACTCAGACAAACACACAGTAGTGCTGCTACAACTACTTCTATTACAACTACTACTTCTACTACTACTTTTACTAGCCTACAAACATACTTTTTCACCTACTAATTACTACATTTGGAACAAGAACATTAAATATAAAAATAGATGTCTTTATTAAAGTCCCTGCCTCTCCAAAAAGGACACCGTCTCTTTATATACATAGACGCTGCATTGACTGTCTGAGCGCGTCCAAGCCGGCCGCCATCTTGGATGGGTCTCGCTTCGCCTTCACAGTGCATTCACTTCTATTGAGGAAGGAGCTGTATGCACAAGTAAAATAGAATAACTCACTGAATTTTCAACTGATTTTCACGCGGTTTGGTTTGTTACAAACGGCACACATGTAGTTATGATACAGGATGCTTTCGTACATTAAAAATGCGGGATTTCATGCTTTAATACATTATGCAGATAGCAACAGCATGTTATTTAGGTCACAACACAGTTCTTTTATTCACCTCAACCCCAGAGTGGAATATATATATATATATGTACACACATATATACAGTATATATATACTGTGTGTGTATATATATATATATATATATATATATATATATATATATACAGTCAGGTCCATAAATATTTGGACAATGATACAGTTGTCGTCATTTTGGCTCTGTACACCACCACAATGGGTTTTAAATGAAACAATGAATACCTGCTTAAAGTGCAGACT
>NC_065523.1:2984130-2985855 GCF_006386435.1 Epinephelus moara | reverse complement strand
TATCATATTAAAATAGCCTATATATCATTATTATTATTATTACTGTCCCCTTACTGTACAAACTGTAAATAAATCTTTATTCCTGACTATGTGACGTCGCCATTAATGTGTTTCTAATTAAAATATTAATTTTTTTTTTTTTTTTGTAGATTGAGTAATTAAGTTAATCTTCTCATAAGTGGATGTAATATGTAGAATTGCCATCTAGGCCGTTTTTCTTCGTTTTGTTTTTTTTAAAGTCTATATTTTGCTTTACAAAAACGTGAAAAAGCAGCTGTGACCAAGCTATCACGAGGTGAGTAGCATTGTAAGCATAATTAATAGCGATATACTTCAGTTTGTCTGTGTGTTTTTGTATGCAAGCGGGTCTGCTGCAGTCTGCTGACAGTCCAATATGGTGGCGGTAGGATGAAACCATGGGTGAGTCTGTTGCTATGGGGCGTTCTATTGAGCTTCGCCTCTTGGTATCCATGCTCTTTGCTGTGGAGGCGAAGCGAGACCCATCCAAGATGGCGGCCGGCTAGGACGCCGGCTCCAATAGGCAGCGGCAGTCAATGCGGCGTCTATGTATATATGTCTATGCTCAGAACGGCCCCGAAAAACTCCTGGCTGGGGCTTGGGGTTTACTTGGTGCTGATTGGATATACTCAAGGCGGGATGTGACGTCAACAGAAAGCGACAAAATAGCCGGTATTTTTTAAAACTCAGCAGGGTTAGCTCGTTCATAGCTTCCACCGCCATGTAAACGAAGAGACACGCCAGAAACCCAGCAACCACCTCAGCTCCTTCCACGTTGATTATCGTCTTTCTTATGTCTGCTTTCTTCTTCTTACTTCTGCTTTGTACTTCTGCTTCTTCTTCTTTGTTGTTGTTCTTCTTTGTTTGTTTCTTTGCTGCGTTGCCCCGGTTAAAATGGTCGCGCAACGATTACGTCACATCCAGAGCCCGGTAACTTTACAGGAACCTTCCTCCTACTCTGCCGCACAGTGGAGACACGGCGGTTGAGAGGGCCGAGCGAGAGGACGTTCCTGTAAAGTTCCTGCCCCCCAAATAGTACCAGGAACTTCTTCAGTGGAAACGGGCCTAAAGACTCTGCTGTTCATGCCGTTTTTCTGCCGCTGTGCGCATGCTCCACCTTTTGATGCGCTATCTGAAGCTGCACGGACATTGCCAAGTTTCTGCTGGTCAAGCATATGGCTTGCTGTTTATTTAATGCTTCATCTTGATTACTTCTACCCTGTTGTGCGTGAATGACGATGTAAGTAATGTTCACTTTGACTGTCAGATATTATTTGTCCCTCTGTGTAGCCATGTATGTCTTATGTTAAGCCTTGCATAAGTGTTGAACATATTAGCCCGTCTGGTGCGAATTGTTTGAAGAACCTTGTTATTTAATTGCTTTACTAGAACACTGGATTGAAGCCTGATTCAGCACAATTATATCACAGTATTATGTTTACACTTAAAGAATGTCGTGCTTTGCACTTTATTAAGCTGTTTGCCTTTGTAACTTTGTGTGTGAAATGTTGGTGTATTTCAATGAGTCACAAAAGTAGATCAGGAGCTAGAGCCTTCAGCTATCAGGCTCCTCTCCTGTGGAATCATCTTCCTGTTACAGTCCGGGAGGCAGACACTGTCTCCACATTTAAGACTAGACTTAAGACTTTCCTCTTTGATAAAGCTTATAGTTAGGGCTGGCTCAGGCTTGCCCTGTACCAGCCCCTA
>NC_065523.1:2981558-2983901 GCF_006386435.1 Epinephelus moara | reverse complement strand
TTTTCCCCGTTAAAGGGTTTTTTTTGGGGAGTTTTTCCTTATCCGCTGCGAGGGTCATAAGGACAGAGGGATGTCGTATGCTGTAAAGCCCTGTGAGGCAAATTGTGATTTGTGATATTGGGCTTTATAAATAAAATTGATTGATTGATTGACTTTGCATCAGCCTTCTACACGTGACAGTCTGTGCTGCCACCTAGTGGTAATAATAGTATTGTGTTATATCGTGTGATATAATCTGTAGTTGTGCGGTATGAGAGAAATGTGTCTGCAGGACAATTTATTTGCACTGTATATTAGCATGTTATGCTAATTGTTTTCCTCTTCATTTTCCTTTGTACATAATGAGAGATTTATTTTTATTATAAATGCAACAAGTGGGATCATTTTTGTCACCTACTTGTTGGCTTGGACAATAAATTGTCAAAGAGTATTTTCTGGAAGAGCTGCATTATTTCTGACCAAAGAATTAGGCCAGTGGGTGTACAACTAGCCCATTTATTCACAATTCCCAACAAATTTGGTCCTTCGAGCTGGATAGTACATCTGTTGCGTCATGGCTGCTTCCAGAGATATCCAGGATGGGGCACATCTGCCTGATCCTTGCCCCACTCGGATTCGACATCCACCAGTCTACCTAGAGGACTATGTGCTCAGTCGTCCTCTTCATCCCATTACCCCCACAAGTAATGTGACATTGTCTGGGCATTTATCACATGCAAGCCATGTTCCCAGTCACAGTAATGTTTCATTTGCACCTCCTGGAGCTACAGCTCTATACCATCTGGAGGAATGGTGGAGAAACTTGAGCATGGAACTGAAAGAGCTTCAGATAGCAATGGATGATGCTAGACGTTCATTCCATGATGATCCAAGGTCCGTCTCTCCCTATTAGCAGCACAGTAGTAGCTTGCCACATTTTGCTCATTCATCAGTTACTACTGTCCACTCTTTAGAGAGCACCCCCCTTGACCATCTGTTCGCTCCCCATGACCATTATGGACTGAACCTCCTAGCCACACCTATGCGCAGGAGTTGACAGATCCATTCATGTCTCATACACTCACTCAGTCCACTCTGTTAGTGCTTCAGCAAGCAGCCTCCAGGTCAGGATCCTGGATGGATATGACAGAACGTCATCGGCCCCTAGCTACTGTAGCAGTGTTGACTGAGCCTCATCAGGAGCAAGGACAATTGACTCCTCAGCTTACAGAGAGTGTTTCGTCAGATAGTGTCTCTGCTTCACCCCGTTCCCATGGTACACCAGAGCGGGAATAAATAGGACACTACCCGCCTGTACAGCCTCCACCCGTGCAGCCGCTGCAGCCATCACAAGCGCAGCTTGTGCCAGCACAGCCACTACCTGCACAGCTGCCACCGGTACAACCTCCGACACTGCAGCCACCACCTGTACAGCCTCAGCCAGAGCAGCCACTGCCGGTCCAGCCACTGCAGCCACTGCCTGCACAGCTTCCTCCACTGCAGCTACCACCTGTACAGCCTCCTCCACTGCAGCTACCACCTGTACAGCCTCAGCCGGCGCAGCCACCAATGGTCCAGTCGCTGCAGCCGCTGCCGGTCCAGCCACTGCAGCCGCAGCCTGCACCACCACCTGCGCAGCCTATGCCACCGCCTCTGGTGCAACCCCCTTTCCCAGCACAGCCACCATTGGTGCCTCAGTATCCACATCACCCTGCACATCACCATGATCCATCTCATGGAATACCACCATTCAACCAAGTTCCTGGTTATTCCTGGTATCCATACACTTATACCGTACCTCCTCTGCCTACCCTGCAGTTGATCCTGGAGCCACTGGCTTGATGAAGATGTCGATAGCTTCATCCTATGGGATTCCTAAGCCCAAGCTTGCTGCATTCTCATCTGGCAAAGAGAGACTTTATCGTACTCAAGAAGGGTTTGGACACTGTGTTACACGTAATTTATAGTTCTGTGTTGAATCAACGCGTAGGTTACAACGTAGGCTCCACGTCGATTGGGAGCCTACGCCGTGACCTACTACGTAGCTTGACGTGCACCTCCCCAGAATTGTAACTACGCGTCGTGGTGATGCAGACCTCCGGTCTGACGTTGTATACTGACACCATTTCCCCTGAGGAAATGGAGCTTGTATTTCAATCAATCAATCAATCAATTTTATTTATAAAGCCTAATATCACAAATCACAATTTGCCTCACAGGGCTTTACAGCATACAACATCCCTCTGTCCTTTGGACCCTCGCAGCGGATAAGGAAAAACTCCCCCAAAAAAAACCCTTTAACGGGGGAAAAAAACGGTAGAAACCTCAGGAAGAGCAACTGAGGAGGGATCCCTCTTCCAGGAC
>NC_065523.1:2964376-2980872 GCF_006386435.1 Epinephelus moara | reverse complement strand
CTTAGTTCCTGTTAGTACACGTGCTGCTGCATTCTGAATTAGCTGGAGAGTTTTTAAGGACTTACTAGAGCTACCTGATAATAGAGAGTTACAGTAATCAAGCCTTCAGGTAGCAAAAGCGTGGACCAATTTTTCTGCATCTTTTCGGGTCAGGATAGGCCTAATTTTCGCAATATTAGGTGTGATTACATCACTTCTTGGGAAGAATCCCTCATCTTTCTCCTTGAAAGTAAAGCATGGTTTACCATATCCAGCTTTGCCTCTTCTCAGAAACTTACGGCTCAACTTACCCCTGTTCAAATTGCTCAACTTACCCCATAGCTACCATATTGACTTTATTAGCCCCACACAGCTAAAATGGTGCACTTTCATGCTAGCTGTACTACCTCATTTTGTAGTTAATAGATACCACAATTGATGTATAAAACAAATGAAAAATTATCTATTTTGGTCTAAACACAATCCCCATGAAATTTATGATAGACTAAATTCACTTTCATGAGTGAAAAATGCCCTTTTTGGACATAAATCTCTAACCATTTAACCCATGTGGTTCTTACCTTCACAGACTCCATAAAATGATGTCTTCCTCCTAAGTATTTGGTCACATGCTCAATTTTATTTACGGTTTCCTAGCAACAAGGGGTGGCTCAACTTACCCTTTGGCTCAACTTACCCCAGTCTCCCCTACGGTGTTAACATGGAGATCCCTGCCGGGGAGCTGGACTTGGAATCAACGCTGCGGGCAGCAGGCTGGGAGACGCACCGCTCTAAGGGCAGAAAAAAGCCGACAGGCGATCTGATCTGTGGTGTTAAGACATTACTGGACTCTCTGGGTCAGCATGCAAGGAAAAATGATGAAGGTATGTGCGGTGATAAAACTACGTGTTACGAGGCTATGAATGTCCTTTTGCAGCTAAATAATGCTGCTCTAAATGAACAAACTAATGACTGAGCAACTGGACAGTGAAATCTTTTCCAGAACTGATGCTTCAGAGTATAAAATGTATGATTTTGAACTCGATGTTGACCCAGAAAGTCACGTCTTTAGTCAGATTAATGACACGTGTGAATATTATACTGATGATCAGTTTAAAGACAATGTAGAATTAAATAAAGGATTTTCGTTGATACACTTTAACTTCAGGAGTCTTTATGCTAACTTCACCAGCATTAATGATTATTTGAGTTAATTTCAAGATAAATTTAAATTAATTGCCTTATCTGAGACATGGTTAAATCAAGAAAAAGGAGTTGATTTCTATATTCAGGGTTATTAGTTATATTATATGAACAGAGGTAGTAAGAGGGGAGGAGGTGTGGCCTTGTATGTAAGCAGTGATCTGAAATGCAAACTGAATGAAGCTATGTCGATGGCAATTGATGATCTAATGGAATGTATAACTGTGGAAATTGAAATGGAAACTGTAAAAAATGTTGTTGTGAGTTGTGTGTACAGAACGCCAGGATCAAATATAGAAACATTCAAAGACAAACTGGAAGAATTATTGGACAGGTTAAATGAAAGGAAAACAAATATTATTTGTGGAGATTTTAATATTGACCTACTAAATGTATCTAAACATAATCTTACATCAAATTTTTTAGATGCATTATACGGCAGAGGGTTATTCCCATTGATCACTAGGCCTAGTAGGATAACATTGAGTGGAGCAACATTAATTGATAATATTTTTGTAAATGATTTGCAAAACACAGTCAGAAGTGGGCTACTTATTAATGATATAACTGACCACTTACCAGTCTTTGCAGTGTATGACAGTAAAACAAAGAGAAAGGAGGAAGATATGTGTACTAGATATGTAAGGGTAAGAAATGCTGATGCAATCAATACATTTCGGAATGACCTTCTTAGAGAACAATGGAGAGGAGTTTATGTAGATGATGTTAACGCTGCATATGAATCATTTTTAAATCGCTTCTTATTACTGTATGACAAACATTGTCCATTAATACCAAATAAACAAAAAGGCAAGTATAGTAAAAAACCATGGATTACAAAGGGTTTGCAAAACGTGTGCAAGAAGAAAAATAAGCTTTACAGAGACTTTATAAAACTTAGAACTAAGGCATCTGAAAAGCAATACAAAGTATATAAAAATAAGTTGACAGTTATATTGAGACAAGCAAAAAGAGATTACTATAAGGCTATTAGAAAATAAAAATGACATTAAAAGTACCTGGAAAATTCTGAATGAAGTTGCCAATAATCCAGTGCCCACAAGTAAACCTAGCTTTTCCATTAATGATAGCAAGGTGGTCCTAAAAATCTGAAAGAAGTGGTGAATGAATTTAATTCCTTTTTGTAAATGTTGGGCCGAATCTTGCGAAAACTATTAAACAATATAATAATGGACAAGCAGAAGGTGGCTGGAATGGGGAAAGTAAAGTATTGCAATCTATATTTCTTGGAGAAGTAAATGAGAGTGAAATAAATTCTATTGTGACGAAATTTAAAAATAAGACTTCAACAGACAGTGATGGGATTGACATGATCATTGTTAAAAAAAAACATTGACTGCATAATTAAACCTTTAACTTACATTTTCAATCTTTCCTTTTGTACAGGTATTTTTCCAAATAGAATGAAAATTGCAAAAGTTATTCCACTCTTTAAAGCAGGAGATAAACATAGTTTCACTAATTATAGACCGGTATCATTATTGTCACAATTTTCTAAAGTGCTGGAGAAACTGTTTGTAATTAAATTGGATTATTTTATTGAAAAAAATCAATTGTTAAGTGAGAGTCAATTTGGTTTTCGAATAAATTGGTCCACAAGCTTTGCTCTAATGAAGTTAACAGAATAAATTACCACAGCAATAGAAAGCAAGAAACACACAATTGGGGTTTTTATTGATTTAAAAAAAGTGTTTGATACCATTGACCATAAAATTCTTATTTCAAAACTATATTCATATGGGGTGAGGGGCATGGTTTTAAACTGGGTACAAAGCTATTTAGATAATAGAAAACAATATGTGCACTTTTCTGGTAATAGATCTGATCATATGAACATTGATTGTGGAGTCCCACAGGGTTCAGTCTTGGGGCCTAAACTTTTCAATTTATATATTACTGATATATGTGAAGTGTCAAAATCACTACAGTTTGTGTTGTTTGCAGATGACACAACTTTTTTTTTTTTTTTTCAGGTGATGATTTTAAAAGTCTTGCAAAAGGTATAGAAAATGAAATGATGAAACTGAAAAATGGTTTGATGAAAATAAGTTGTCTCTAAATTTGAACAAAACGAAGTTTATGATTTTTGGCCATCAAAGAAAGGAGGCTAATGTATCACTTTCTTTAGAAGGAGTTTTAATTGACAGAGTGTCAGAATTTAGGTTCTTAGGTGTGATCATTGATGATAAATTGACATGGAAAGCTCATATAGCTCAGGTAAAATCAAAGGTGTGCAAGAATATTTTTGTTCTGAATAAGGCTAAGTATGTGTTAAATTATAAAGCAATGAGGATTTTATATTGCTCACTAATTTTGCCTTATTTAAGTTACTGTTCTGCAGTCTGGGGTAATACATACTCTACCAACATGAATCCTTTATTTTTACTACAGAAAAGAGCAGTGAGAGTTATTCATAATGTGGGTTATAGAGAACATACCGACAGGTTATTTATTGAATCAAGATTATTGAAACTTGAAGATTTGGTTAAACTACAGACACTCACAGTTATGTTCAGGGCAAGATGTAAAGTATTACCAGAAAATTTGCAAAAAAAAAATATTTTTAGTTCTGATAATGAAGATCATTTCAGGAAATTTAATTTTAAACACCAATTTGCACGAACAACTTTAAAGCAGATGTGTATTTCTGCTGCTGGGTTAAGTTGTGGAATTCCTTACAGGGTGATTTAAAGGGCTGTTTGAACATATTTCAGTTTAAAAAAATGTTTAAAGAAACAATAGTTGCATTGTATGATCTTGATAGTTAGGTTTCTATACTGTATGTGAGTGTTGAGATAGATAATGAATTTATTTTTGTTTTCTTTTCATGCTAATGTTATATTGACTACAGAGTAACTGTAATCGGGCAGACCATCTGCTTCTATTGTTTATTTTTGTCTTGAGGGAGGGGCAGGTAAAATAAGATTTTCTTCTTCCTGCTCCTTTTCGGTCATGGAATATGTTTTAGTTGATAGCTGTTTTTGTTTGTATGATTTTGAATATTGCCATGATTGGAACAAATAAATGAAATGAAATGAAATGTTTAATGTGTGTTTAATGTGTGTTTTGAATCAACTAAACTTAACAACACTTAACAGAAACCTCTGTCGTCGACTAGTGTTTTGGAAGTGTAACTGCAGAGTGACACAGACACACCACCGCAGAAGTAAAAATGCTCACAATGGCATAGGCAACGTGCGTAGGCTACATGCGTAGGGTCAACGCACGACCATAAATCCCCTTTTAGGCCCTCACAAACATCTGACTGAGGATTCCAAGTTTCAAGTCCTCCTGGACCTTTTGAAACTTCCTGCAGCATATCAGATTGCTAAGAGGTACATTAACAGCCCACAACCTTACAGCAGTGCGATACAGGCCCTGGAACAGAGGTATAACCAACCTCGGTCACTCATCCAAAGTGAGTTATAAGCCCTCCAACAAGCTCCTGCAGTCCGAATGGGTGATGCACAAGCATTTGAAGACCCCAGGTTATGTCGTCAGCTGGGTTATTCTTGGGGTCAACGTACCTCCAGTTTTCAGCTCCCACCAGCTCTTGTATTTCTGCAACACATGTTCCTACGAACATCTTGTATAGCTGGGACTCTGACTGGATCCAGCAGTAAATTCACTAGTGGGAATGCTTTAGTCAACAGATGGCCCCGCCAGATATGTGCTTCAATGCGGTTCACATGTTGACATCCTGCTTAGCAAACTCCCAGTGAGCTACAGAGACTCCTTTGTGGAACACTGTCTGAAGCGAGGAATCATTACAAGTGGGTCTGCCAGAACATACACATTTGGTGGCTCTAGCAGTGTGGCTGGAAATTAAATTACAAACCCTCCAGATCTCTCACCAGGTGTCTGAAGGGCTACAAGGAGAAACCCTGTGTCGCAAGCCTAAGTCCTCAAAACAGACAAAGGGAAAGCACACTACTGTGTTGCTGAATGCTGAGCAGAATTCCTCAGCTACATCAAAGTCAACTCCTCCCGATGCAAACGCCCCTGTGACATCTCCACCAAAGAAGTGTGAGCGATTTAAGCCTTTCTGTCCATATTGCAAGAACCATGAACATTATCTCAGTGGCTGCTCAGACTTCACTAAAATGAATGTCTCACAGAAGGCCGACTGTATCAAACAACAGAACCACTGTTGGAGGTGTGGAAGGGGTCACAAACCTGACAGTTGCACTTAAAAGAAACCTTGTGCCACATGTGGAGAGCAACACCTGCTCACACATGCAAAGATGACCCTGGATACTCATGCCCTGCTTGACAATGGCTCTGAAAGGACTATCATACTTCCTGCTGCGGTCCAGCATCTTGGCCTCAAGTGGGAGTGTGAGTTTCTGACTTTGAGAACTGTCAGGCAGGACATTGTGCACTTAAAGGGAGCATCCGTGACATTGGAGATATCAGCCATGTCAAGCCTAGGTATCAGACACAAACTCAAGAAGGCATCCACTGCAGCAGTGCTGAACCTTGCGGAACAGTCCTGCTCAGCTGAGGGCACTTAAGGGTGTCCCAGTTAAAGCCTTCCACAAGACAAAACCCATGATCCCATGAGGATCAGACAATCCACATTTGATCACTGCCATATGTCCTGTACGCATGGGCTCACCTGGCAGTCCTGTTGCTGTATGCACTCAGCTAGGATGGGCCATCCAGGGGCCGGCAACCATTCTTCAACAGCCCTACCATCAGACTTAATGGCTGCACACCTCATTTCTCTCACCAGCTCAGGACCTGCAGCAAAATGTGGTGAGATTATGGCAGCCTGACACACTCCCACACCGCAATGAGAGGGAGATTACCCGCTCAAAGCAGAACACTGCAGCACTGGATCTGTTGGAAAAGGACACTGTGCGGTCAATGTTTCACCAAGTTAGGCTTCAATCCAAGGATAAGCCTTACTTGCACTTCCTGTGGTGAGACATGGAACGAGACCGCCCGCCGGACATTTATGAGTGGTGTGTATTGCCATTCAGAACTACATGCAGTCCCTGTTGCGCCACTTGCGCACATCAGCCGAGGCTACCATGAGAACAGTGTACTGTGTATTTGCAAGCCAGTACGACCCCCTGGGATTCATAATCCCATACACCACCAGGGCTAAAGTGCTAGTACAAGCACTATGGTGGACTGAGCGTCAGTGGGACAAGCCCATTCAGGATGACCTACTACCAAAATGGCAGGCATGGGAATCTGAACTGACTGACCTGCAAAATGCAATCATTCCCCGGCGTTACACTCCATTCAACATCACCACAGAGTAAGTGGAGCTACATGTGTTTTGCGATGCTTCGGAGAAAGCATATGGAGCTGTCGCCTATCTGCGAGTAGTGGACTCAACTGGTCAGACCCATGTCTCCTTCGTCATGACTCGATCATGTGTTGCACCCAAGTGCCAGTTGTCAATTCCACGCCTGGAATATGTGCAGCACTAAATGGAGCCCAACTGGCTAAAGTCCTGAACACAGAGCTCACACTACCAATCAGACGCTCAATCATGTGGTCAGATTCCACCACTGTATTGAAGTGGATCCAGTCAGAGTCCTAGCAATACAAGGTGTTCGTAGGAACATGTGTTGCAGAAATACAAGAGCTGGTGGGAGCTGAAAACTGGAGGTATATTGACTCTAAGAATAACTCAGCTGACGACATAACCTGAGGTCTGAGTTTGTCTCAGCTCTCACAGCCCAGTCACTGGCGTTATGGTCCTCCATTCCTCCAGTCTGCTCCTGAGTACTGGCCAGTCTTCCCCACCACTGTTGTGGATGATGCTGCAGAGCTCCGACAAGGCATCTTCTGTGGTATGGTCTCCACCCCAGATGCCTCACTCCCTGATTTGGATGCCTGCGAGTCATGGTATGATCTTCTACAGACCACTCATCGGGCCCTCCATGGGGCGGCCTCAGCGCCCACGACTGCGCCTGAACACATTGAGTCTTGGGCTGGCTCTTCTGAAGAGACCACAACTGGAGAGCTTCCCTGAGGAAGTGACAGCTCTCAAAGCTGGCAAAGCTATACCAATTAACAGCAGACTGAACTCAATCTCACCAGCCTTAGATGAACAGCTTGGACTGATAAGAGTTGGTGGGAGGCTCCGTAAAGCTGAGGAATTAGAAGAGGATGCTCTGCATCCAGTCCTCCTGTCACCTGATCACGTTGTCACCCGCCTACTGATTAAAGATTATGACAAGCGCCTTCTTCACCCTGGGCCAGAGAGAGTCTTTGCTGAGGTCAGAAAGTCATACTGGATCATTCGGGGACGTCAAGCCATCTGGAAGCATCAGAGACAATGGGCAGAGTGTTGTAAGTGGTGCAAGAGACCTGTGGTTCCCCAGATGGCTGATTTACCCTCTGCATGGCTTCATCAGCCTCCTTTCTGGCACAGGGGGGTTGACTGTTTTGGCCCTTACATAGTGAAAATAGGCAGAAGACAGAAGAAAAGGTGGGGCATCATATTTAAGTGCCTGACCACAAGGTGTGTCCACTTGGACCTCCTTTGTCACTGGATACTGGATACTGACTCTTTCCTCCTTGCCCTCCAGAGGTTTGTGGCTAGGCGAGGGAAACCATTTGAGCTTCTCCGTGATCAGGGTACCAATTTCCGGGGAGGAGACAAAGAGCTCAAAGAAGCCTTTGCTCAGCTTGAACCTTCCCTGAAAGAACAGCTGGCAGGACAAAGCATCTCCTTCAGATACAACCTGCCCCACGCACCTCACTTTGGAGGAGCATGGGAGAGGGAGATCAAGTCCGTCAAGGCTTCTCTTCAGGTTGTGCTATGGGATCAGACAGTTCCTGAAGAGGTCCTTGCCACCGTATTAGCGGAGGTGGAAGGGATCTTAAATTCAAAGCCCTTGGGGTATGTGTCATCAGATGTGGCAGACCCAGACCCTGTCACTCCTAACCTGGTTTTGATGGCGCGGCGGGATGCCTCCCTGCCACAGGCCTTGTACGGGTCTGGTGCTCTGCTGGGACGACGGCGATACCAACACAGCCAAGTCACCGCAGACCACTTTGAGGACGAATTTGAAGGACGATACGTCATCGACCCCGCCGAAGGACTGTTCCAATGTCCAGGATCCTTCCGAGTTTCACAAAGGACTGAGTCCTTCTTTCAAAGAAATTCGAAGGATGCATGTGTGGATCCTCCGCGGGTATAAAATCCCTATAATGCCTTGCACAGTACACGATTTGCTGGAAGTGAGAGTGGGGCCTCTTCAATGAAACCTGTGCCAGCAGAGCTCGGCAGGATTTAGATTAATATGTCATTTATTTGGATTAATGTCTCCGCGAGGTTTTATTTTACAAGTATGAAAAATTTATATTGACAGAAGCCTCATAATTTATACTTTCCAATGCATCCACTGCCACGTAATGAGATTTTTTAAAATAACGTGATTAAGATAAAACATAAAAGTTTTTAAATGAATCATTTACAGCACAGATGGAGCGCTAAGTGTCCCCCTCCCCTCCTCCCCCCACTGTTCACATGATAATGACTTGATAACTGCTTTTATTCTGTCAGTTTCAAAAGGTGTATTTTTCGGGGGAATCGCGGTGAGAACGGCCATAGTAAAGACATTAGAATATCCTGCAGGTGAAAGCATCACTCATTTGTTTTGAGGTTAACTTATTTCAGTGGATTACCTGGCGGTATGATGTGCAGCACAGCTCATCAGATAAGATCTGTTCATATTATTGAAGCGCAGTGTGTGGTGACACACACATAAAATACGGATCACTTTGAAATGACAGTGACTCTGTGTGTGAGTCTGTGTTCATACTGTTAATGATAATTTAGAACTTTTTTCAGCTGTTGTCTTTACTTCATTACTCCACTTACTCTTAAATATGATCCAGAAATATTACTCCCCAATAGTCATGCAATTCTGACAATACTGATACATGTGTTTAAAATTGTACAACACCATTAGAGTGTTAAAATGATCACAGTACCCTGAAACCTCCTAAGTGTGTTGAGGATTAATGACGATCACATGAGGACACTTATTATCCTGTTCCAATGTGTGTTCACTGAATGATACGAAGGACTCTTGCCTTGCCTCTGCAGGATAGCCTGGAAATCCAGACCCAAATCTAGAAAGATTTAGGGTCTGGCTATGAGTAATGCAAATGGCCCAACTCGAGGGGCGGCACCAAGCATGCATTTGAAAATATCACTGCACGCAATTGGATAACACTACGACCAATCAGAACAATACACGGGGTGACGGATAGCGCTACCAGCGGAGCTAACTGGTAGATTAGACTCTTGCCATATCAGGTCAGCAAAACAGCAAAAATGTCCTTCTTGCAAAAGAAAGATTCGAGCGCCGTCTTCTGTTTCTCTTTAAGAGAAAAACTCATCTAACTCATTCATTGTAGCGGCCAAAGCCGTTTCAAACAACTGGTGTTCATCCGTAGCCATCTTGCAATGTTTACTGACTGATTCCGGACTTCGTCGTTGCAGCGCTGTCGGCATCTGTTTAGCTCGCCTCTGGCCCGCCTATATCAGATACACCGATGTGATTGGTGCAGCTCGGCTCCAAGGGCATGGGTATTGAGCATCATTACTGATTGCCAGAGTGACTCTCTGAGCAAATTCAAATTGTGCTCTCGCAAGAACTCCCCTGGATTTCCAGGGTATCTGCAGGAGGCTTGACTTTGAGAAACACCCAGGGTTCAACCCGAATCTCACATCCTCGCGTCTTAGCTCCGCCCTCGTAGGACACAGGGGAGAGATGCAAGGATGAGTCGCGAGGAGAGAAGAAAAGAGGAAATATGACTTTAGAGAAATGAAACGTCTTTTCCTCTGAAATGTCACGTGAATCGACGTCCGTTTCTGATGACGACGGCAGCTGATCACAACTGGATCAGCTGTCAGGAGGCTTTATTAACAGCTATAGAAAGTTTTTAATGGAGTTTGTTGCTGCACACACATGATGTTACTGATAAAGATACAGATACAGTTATCACATAATGTTATATATACATATATATAATGATAAAGATACAGATACAGTTATATAATGTTATATACATATATATGATGATACAGATACAGTTAACAGTAACAGAGCACAATCACAGAACAATCACCTGCACATGAACGACAACCTGCGTTCTGTATCTGTACTGTGTCCTGCTCAGAGTCACACAATGTCTTTATATGATTTATTCATTGTTTACATCTTAATTTATTGATATTCTGATTGTGAGTTCATTTTTTAATAACCCAGAATATGATTATGGTGTTTTTGAACAATGGAAATAGTTTATTGGGCCAAATGTTTCAGGGAAAATTAAAATCCTGTAACTCATCAACCCGACGCTCAGGAAATGATCAGCCTCAGATGTGACTGAATGAAAAAGGCGATCACTGATGTAAAAGTGTTTCTTGCTGACAGACAGACTCTCTGACAGACAGACTCTTTGATTGTATCCATAATTAAAGTTGATGACGGAAATAACAGAAACAGAAAAACTTTCTAATAAATGAAGAAAGACGTTTGTTTCCTTTTCTTGTTCAGATTTTTAACTTGATGGTGAATCAGAAAACAGATAAAATATAAAACTTCTCAGTGACACATTTGAGTTCTCTTATCTGTCTTCACTCTGTGTGAAACTCCAGTGCAGGCTGCACTCGTGTATCCTCGTTTCCCTCTCCTCTGAAAGCCTCCTCTCTCCTCGACTCCTCGATTCCTCGGAGTGCATTAAACATATGGAGACGTCCTACAAGATGGCAAGTGTCAATTAATTTCCGGGTCAAGTGATCAAGGATAGAGGATGGAGGAGTCGAGGGGGGATATTTGGATGAACTCTCAGTCCTTCATGAAACTCGGAAGGAACCTTGACATTGGAACAGTCCTTCGGCGGGGGACTATGACATAGTGTCCTTCAAATTTGGCCGTTTGAGGATCCTTCCTTGACTTTGAGAAACACCCTCTGAGTTTTTGATTTCATAACAGCTGATCAGAATTAACTTAAAGCAGCTGTGCGGAACTTTTTACCATTTATAAAACTGTCCCTAGTTCGTATCACCCCCCCCTTGAAGATCTGCATATTTATTTGAACCCAACAGTGACAAAAAAGCCTTTCTCTATATGGCTATTTAGCGTAGCCTCGGTCGGGTCGGACACAGTGAAAGTCAGCAAACCAGAATACGGCACCCGGAGGCGGAAGTAAGTCTGCACGCCCGCAGCGGCCCGCAGCCATTAAACCACAGAAGAAGAAGGAGCCGTGTTTACGAGGAGGATTTAAGAAACAGGCTAAATGACATGTAGTAGGGAGTAGTGAATGATTTCGGACACATTGCACACTCTTGTACAGTAGGTGGTGGTATGCACCTGGAAGTTGTTTGTGATCCGCCAATAAATTGAGAGAAGAAGAAGGAGCCGTGTTTACAGAGAGTGTTCTTCGAGTAAGTGGTACGCAACGGGCATTGCTGAACACATAACAGTTTTACCAGATGTATCTATAAGGACTTGGTTGTACTTTCATTGTCATGGCGGATATAGAAGGAACACCATCTAAAAGAAAAAGAACAGAAGAAGGCTAAATGGGACAGTGATAGGGCTCGAGCCCAAACGCAGGTAAACCTCGGTCGGGCATTCACCAAGTGGAGAGAGCTGAGAGATTTGAAAGGTTTTAAAACTGATCCCGAGTTGGCCCTTTTACTAATTGACAGGTATGTAATTTTTGTTTTTATTTAGAGACTATACCGCAACTTGTTAGACGTTGTTTCACTTCAATATATGACGACATGGAAGTTATAAGCAAGCTAAATGTAACGTTAGCTGATGTGAACCGCTTTTGTCTAGTAACGTTACAACAAACGCCTCAAAATTATCTGTGACTGTGACCATGAACACAAATATACAGCAGGCAGTTGTCCTCAGTTTATAAGAAATTCAGAGCTACACCAGAACATTTATGATTTTCCTCTCGCTCTCCAAAACAAATGCATGTGGTAATTTCCGGTTGCAGTCGAGATTTCATGAATGAAGCCGAATGCCGACTGCAGTCGGAATTTTACGACACCAGGCTGTGGGTGTCATACCGCTTCGACCAAAGGGGGCACTATAATCAACGAAAATGTAAAGTTCCGCACAGCTGCATCAATTCTGAGTATGTTGAGCCTGAGGGAAGCGTGTTCATAGTGAGCACCAAAAGCCATCATCAATGGAGTGCAGATGACATGATTTTCAAAGGCAGAAAGCAGAGTTAAAAGCTGAGCCAGTTATTTCACCCCAACTGAACTGGTGATTTTAATGACTGCATATGTGGACTTCAAACATTTCTTAAAAAAATATCTAATACATCAGCTGCAGCTCAACAGCGTGAAGTGGCATGGGAAAAGACTGCAGAACGTGCTAATGGGTAATATGAAGTGACGTTATGTAATGCGATGCGTTAATGTCTAATATACAGAAAATATAGAAACATATATATATATATATATATATATACATATATATATATACATACATACATATATATATATATATATATATATAAAACCTATATATTAACAATGTTCATATATTTTAAAATAATTTGCTACATCCTCTTATTCAGCTGTAATCTCATGGGGCCCAAACACACTTGGCAGCAACTCAAAATCAAACAAAAAGATTGTACAGACTGGTAAGAAATTTTGCTTTTACTGATTTCATTCTGTCAACATTAGGCTAAGGATAACTTAACTGCTGAACAGCTGTGAAATGACTTGATGTAATCTTTTGTAATCTTCATGTAAACTGTGTAATCTTAAACGAGAAGATCCTCCGAAAGTGTGCATTTGGATGGGAAAAAGTGACTACGTTTAGGGGGTTGGGCATCCACCAGGGGAAAGCAAAGTGTGGTCAGAAAGGCCAACAGCAACCTTGCACTGCTTCAGCAGGTGAGACAAGAGGGACCAAAAGCCAGGTTGAAAACCACAGAGCTGTACAATGCCGCAACGACAACCCAACGTCGCTGAAGGCATGGATGGCACAGAGGAAGAAGGCCCTCTGGCGGAGGGTGAGCCCCCACGTGAGCACCAAGACCCAGTCCCCACCAACTCACACAGAACAGAGCCACAAGCACAGACCAAGAAACCCGCAAGAAGGAACAAACTCAAATGGCCAAAGTCAAATGAAGTGGAGGCATGGCGCACATTGGATACAGACCTGATCAAGACACTGGAGGGATCATTGCATGGAGGGGTTGAATCCAAGCTTAACCTGATTGGAGACATCATATACCAGACCTGCAAGGACAGGTTTGGAGAAGTTATCCCCAAACAGAGAAGGGAAGGAGGGAGAAGGAAATCATCCAACTAGTGCAAAGGTGCCGACAGCTCCGCAAGAACTGGAGGAAGGCAACACAGGCAGAGAAAGAGGGTCTGAAAGCCCTGTGGGAGGAGGTCAGGCAAAGGCTATCCAGGCTTCGCAGAGCTGAACGCATCCGTAAGCGCAGCAAACGGAAGCAAAAAGAGCGAGCCCGTTTCTTCAAGGATCCCTTCAAGCACGCCATACAACTGCTGGAGGAGAAGAAGAGTGGGAAGCTCGAAACCACCAGGGAGCAACAGCAGCATGTCAAGAGGCAGTACAGTGATCCGTTAAGGAATGTCCCTTTAGGAACACCAGGGTACGTGCCTCGGCCTGCACCACCGACAGCTGAGTTCAACATCATGCCCCCCAAGCTCAGTGAAGTCAGGCAAGTCGTGAAGAAGGCAAGGTCCTCATCAGCACCAGGCCCCAATAGAGTCCCCTACAAGCTCTATAAGAACTTTCCCACGGTACTAGAGCTGCTATGGTACCTAGCTGCCTAACTGCCTGGAAAAAAACACATCCTATCAGAGTGGCAAAGAGCAGTGGCAGTCTTCATCCCAAAGGAAACAAACTCCAAAGACATCGGCCAATTGAGAAACATCGCCCTACTGAATGTAGAAGGATATATCTTCTTCTCAGTACTGGCCAGAAGGATGACCACCTACCTGTTAGAGAATGGCTACATCGACACCAACTGCCAGAAGGCTTTCCAGGGTGTGTAGAGCACTCTATGTTGATTTGGGACCAGATCCAGAAGGCCAGACGGGAGAAGACAGACATGCACGTCATCTGGCTCAACCTTGCCAACGCGTATGGAACAGTCTCACACCAGCTGATCAACTACGCCATGGAGTTCTTCTACATGCCCTTCTGCATCAAGAACCTGGTTGCATGTTACTACAGTCATCTGCAGATCTGCTTTGCCCTCCAGGATTTCAGAGATCAGAGATAATCCCCATAGGAGCAAGTCAGATGGTTGGAGGGATCAAACTACCTTCTGGTCAGAGGCTACCCCCACTGAGAAGCTATATGGATGACGTCCCCAGCCTCCTTCAGACAGCAGCATGTACATCAAGACTGCTGAAAAGGATGGATGAGTTGATGTCGTCGGCAAGAATGAAGATCAAGGTTTCTTTAACTTTTGGGCAAACTGGCCATTTGATAAATTTAGAAACTGCCTTTTCCACAGTGGACAAGGATGACATGGGAACCCGTAGCCCTCTTCGATAATAGTGAAACACCCTGGATTTTAAAACTGCACTGATAATCTTAATATTTCTTTTTTTTTTTTTATCATTTAAATTACAACCTTCAATTACTATACTTCACAAGATTGGCTTAATATTGGAGTACCTTATGGTGTTACTAATTAAATGTATCAAGGTTACAGGAATAGCTTTACTTACTGTTCAATCAATCAATCAATCAATCAATTTTATTTATAAAGCCCAATATATCAAATCACAATTTGCCTCACAGGGCTTTACAGCATACGACATCCCTCTATCCTTAGGACCCTCACAGCAGATAAGGAAAAAAACGGTAGAAACCTCAGCAAGAGCAACTGAGGAAGGATCCCTCTTCCAGGACGGACAGACCTGCAATAGTGTTATAAAAATTATGATTACACTGTGTGTGTGTGCGTGCTACTATTTTACACAAGTCATGATGAATTGTTCCTGTTTTGTACTGCAACACTGCAACATCAGCAGACTCATCAGCTAAGGTTAAAGGAAGTTTAGCACTATATTTGTAAGAGGAAGACAGAGAAACCAAGGGTCGGAGACAGGTAGAGAGCATGTCATCTGGGGGTCAGTCTGGCAGGGGGTTTAGAGGAACTGAAACGCCTGAACTCCAACGCCCACTTATGCTGTATAAAAACTTGCAGCAGATGCTCCTCAGGGAGCCTTTTCTCTGTAACCTCATCTTGTGTGTTGCACTGTGAAACGCTCCTTCTTGTACAAGAAAATAAATTCTGTTAAACTTTGATATTTCGGCTCCGGTCTCTGTTGTTTTAAAGGTCATTCCGAAGAAATTCTTTTGACAAATAGACGTTGTACAGAACAGATCAGCATAATAAATTAACAGTAATCCGTATGACACAATGAGACAGAAAGAGAGAGAGAGAGAGACAGACAGAGACAGAGACGGAGAGAGATGCAGGACAGATGGTAATGACAGTAGCTTACAACAACATTAATGAAAGTAATAATATTATTGTAAGAGCCAAAATATATATTTTGCTTATGTTTATTGTTTATTTGTATGTATGCACAGGTATTTATGTTTATTGTTTATTTGTATGTATGCACAGGTATGTCACATCCGGTGGTTGACACATGGATGTGGTTTAAGTTATTTAACCGGGCATTTAAATGCCTGGCGGGAATGGAGACAATAGGGTTGAGTGAGCTCTGATATTTTCTGTTGACCGTCACGTCGGATCACTGCATTGTAAGTCTTTCTTTCATTTGCTAAATAAAACTTATAAAACTGTCAAGTGGACTGATTCAATGAAGGAATGAGTCACAGATGCGAGCCCACTTAAGCCTCTCAGCGGCCTGTTTATTGATAGCAGTCACTACAATTATAATTATAGTTCTGGCTACTGTGGTACAGTATGTTGAAAGTATATATTAATATCTGATAGTATACATATGTGACAATAATCATATGTGTATAATAACAGTAGAAGTATGACTAATGACAACAGCAGCAGCAGGAGGCATCTGGCAGGACCACGGCAGCAGCATAACCACACACGTCACACTATCCAGGCACCGCTGCAATACGAGTTAGCCTGTGAGACAGTGGAGCACAAAGGCTCTGGAGAAGAAGCCGAGTTAGTGACATCCAGAATGGCCGAGATGCAGTAATAGGACACGAGAGAGAGAGAGAAGGAGAGAAGGTGCCAGGTGTATTATAGGGGGTCCTCCGGCAGACTAGGCCTAAGTCAGCCTAACTAGGGGCTGG
>NC_065523.1:2963095-2964224 GCF_006386435.1 Epinephelus moara | reverse complement strand
TCAGTTTTGTCTGAATTTAACATCAGGAAATTGGTGCTCATCCAGGTTTTTATGTATTTAAGGCAATTATGAAGTTTAGTTAATTGATTACTTTCTTCTGGCTTCAGATAAATACAACTGTGTATCCTCCGCATAACAATGGAAATTTACAGAGTGATTTCTAATGATGTTACCTAAAGGAAGCATATATAGAGTAAATAGGATTGGTCCGAGCACAGAACCTTGTGGAACTCCAAAACAAACTTTAGTACGTAAGGATGATTCATTATGAACGTGAACAAACTGAAAACGATTGGATAAATAAGATTTAAACCAGCTTAGTGCAGAGCCTTTTAGGCCAATTAAGTGTTCCAGTCTCTGTAGCATTATTTGATGGTCAATTGTGTCAAACGCCGCACTAAGATCTAATAAAACAAGTACAGAGACGAGTCCTTTGTCTGAAGCAATCAGAAGGTCATTTGTAATTTTAACTAGTGCTGTCTCAGTGCTATGATGCACTCTAAATCCTGACTGAAATTCCTCAAATAAATTAAAGCTGCAAGCAGCGTTGGGCGGGACCTTGCACTCGCGCCCGTTTCGGCCCCCAGCTTATATCGTCACTGTGAATTATTTAGAAATATCAAACATATTGCCACAAACATCAGAAAATCCTTACAAAGCTGAACGTTTTGATGTTTGAATGCTTTCTGTAGCTGTAGGTATGTAGAAGTAATGTCACAATATGCAAATTAGATGAGCGAATTTATTCCCATCAGATTCCTCTTCCTTTATTTTGAGGAAGAGACAACAAAAACAGCACAAAACAAAAGAAATCTACTGTGTAAATATGTTCAAAATGTTGTTTTACTGAGATGTATGAAATCCAATATGGCCGCCGCCTAGTGACGTCACAATATGCAAATTAGATGAGTTAATTTACTCCCATGACAAACTTTGGGTCATGATGAATAGTTTTCTGATTTTCAGTATGCTTTTATCTCTCACCACTTTCAAGCCACAGTCTTTTGAAATGTTGAAATGAAAATGGAATATTTTCCTCAATAAACTCTGGCACCTAAATGGTTAAAATGGAGTTTGTGTGTGACAGCGGTTGCCATGTGCACCTGGCAGAAGAGCAGAGACAGACAGA
>NC_065523.1:2960598-2962021 GCF_006386435.1 Epinephelus moara | reverse complement strand
GCGTCAGTTTTGGTTTGATGTCTCTACGACATTCCTACAGGCCACAGTGGCCATTTTAGTGTGCCTAGGTGGCGCTAGAGAGCCCATTTTTGCACTTTAGGGGTTAATTTCATGATTTTCTAAAATTTTTCACCGGTTCTGATATGCGTGCCAATTTTGGTGAGTTTTTGAGCATGTTTAGGGGGTCAAATTCCAGTTCAAAGAGGTGGCGGGAGAAAGAATAATAATAAACGCACCAAAAACAACAGGGTCCTCGCCTTCGGCGAGGACTGCTCTATGAGCAGTCCTCTGCCTCTAGGCTCGGTCCCTAATTATTATCATGGAGAAAATCACACAGCTGGTCTGCGACTACTTTCTCAAGGATCTTTGAAAGAAAGGGAAGATTAGATATTGGTCTATAGTTGGCTAACACCTCTTACAGCTAGCTTAAAAGACTGTGGTACATAGCCTGTTAATAAGGATATATTGATCATATCTAATTTATGAGTGTTAACGAAAGGTAAGACCTCCTTAAGTAGCCTAGTTGGGATGGGGTCTAAGAGACACGTTGATGATTTAGATGAAGAAATCACTGCGGTCAATTCTTGAAGAGAAATTGGGGAGAAGCAATCTAAATATATATTAGGTCTTACAGCTGTGTTTGAGGTTAGATAGGTACTATCTGAGGACAGGAGGTCATGAATTTTGCCTAATAGTTAGAATTTTGTCATTAAAAAAGCTCATAAAATCATTATTGCTTTGAGACTGTCTGCCCAGATTAAACGAGATTCTTCCAGTTCTGTTAATCGCCAATTCCTTTCAAATTTTCGTGATATTTGTTTTAACTTACAGGTTGGAGAGTTATACCAAGGAGCGAACTTTCTTTGCTTTGTTAACTTCTTTTTAAGAGGAGCTACAGAGTCGAGTGTTGTTCGCAGCAAGCCTACGGCGATATCGACAAGATTATCATTTCCTTAAATT
This sequence comes from Epinephelus moara, assembly GCF_006386435.1. Taxonomy (NCBI): domain Eukaryota; kingdom Metazoa; phylum Chordata; class Actinopteri; order Perciformes; family Serranidae; genus Epinephelus; species Epinephelus moara. Next base: position 2,961,061 of record NC_065523.1, on the reverse strand, counting down.
TTGTGACAGCACTATCTGATAAACATCTAGAATAGTAACTGTTGCTGAGTGGTGTGTAATCAGGTAAAAAGAAATCAAAAGTAATCAAATAATAGCGAGGGATTCTGTGGAAAGAGTGTTAGGTTATCAATTTCAATTCCATACGTCAGAACTAGATCAAGGGTATGACTGAAGCCAATGGAGTCTAATAATGAGTTAAATGCGGTAGCCAGGGAGTCATTATCAACGTCGACATGAATGTTAAAATCGCCTACAATAATAACTTTATCTGATTTAAGAACTAAACTGGATTTGAATTACTAATAAAATTTGCCAGGTTCCTAGAAATGAGAGCAGCTCCATCCAAAGTGGGATGAATGCCGTTTCTCCTAATAAGACCAGGTTTTCCCCAGAAAGTTTGCCAATTATTAACAAAACCCACATTGTTTGCTGGACACCACCTGGACAGCCAGCGATTAAATGA
>NC_065523.1:2951074-2958299 GCF_006386435.1 Epinephelus moara | reverse complement strand
CAGCTAACGAAAGATAACGTTAGTTGGTGGGGAGCTGTGCTAAGCTATATACACCCAGTCGTGCTTCGCCACTCACCAGGAACCTCTTTTAACGGTCACAGAAGAAACAACAAAGCTATTTTCTGCCAATTTATTCCAGTAGAGCTTACCTGAAACCAACTGCGATGAGATGCTGTGTCCTGCGAGCTCAGTTCCAAACAAACACCGCGGAGATGAAATTCCGCCTTCAGTGGCGACTTCCGTATGTGGGCAGACATTCTATGGCACTGGGCCGACCCAAAGCCGACGTAACAGAGACGTTTGATGAGCTNTTTGATGAGCTGGGACAAAAAGAGTATTAATTTAAAGATATCCGCCCACGCGGCCGACGCTTGTCAGACGTTATAAATTCAGGGCCGATGTGTAGTCCTCAGGCCGACGTTGGCCAGATGTATGTGTGCTATCTGGGTTGGAATATGAAACCACATTGAATGTGGCAACCCTGGCTCTGACAAAAGCCTTTTTGTCAGAGCCAGGGTTGCCAGATTGTCAACTTTCGTGTTTTTGTGTGTATACAGGACGTTGTTGAATCAGGGAATCTGTGTGTCCACCACGACAAAGGATCCTAATTGACTAATTACGTTAGCATTACTGAAGAGTAGAGCTAAAAATGCTTTATGGAGATTGTTAGTTGTTAGTTGGACAGTGTTGTGCTAGTTACTGAAAAATAGCAACTAGTTACCGTTACTAGTTACTTAATTAAAAAGTAACTCAGTAACTCAGTTACTCAAACCAAAAAGTAATGTGTTACTGAGAAATGTAACTTTTTAGTCCCCCCCCCTTTTCTTTTTTGCAGTGTAGTTTTTCTAAGCCACAAAGAAGACAATGTTGCTAAGAAGGATCATTTTTTTTGGGAAACTCAGCCCTGCAGCACAAAACATTTCCTAACTGTGTTGGCTCGTAGCTACATCGCCTAAGCGACAGCGGATAGACTTTAACCAAGGGACTGTTGGACTGTTAGACTACAACTTGACAAAACAATTGAACGGTATAGGAAACATGCAACCGTCTTCTACAGCGGAGTCACTCGCTGTCAGGCAACTAAACGTTTTACAACTACGGTACTTGGATACAAATATGGAAAATGAGCTAAAGAGAACATTTGAAGAGCTACATGATGGTGTCAAGTCTGTCGCCCACCACAGACATTGTCTGTCCGCAACAAAAGCTTCCTCGGGATAACAATGGATATCACGTCACTGGATATAACGTTACTGGGACTAAAAATCTACAGAAGCGATACTGCTTAATGTACAGCACTGTGGTGAGACCAGCAGGTCAACAGTGACCTCAGAGATGGTGAGAGATGTGTTTCATTTAGATGCTCTGGTAAGAATTGTTCATATACCTCTATCTGACTTGACTATCTTTTATTGTTTAGGACTAAAATGTTTTGGTGAAAGCGAACCTCAGTTTGTGAAGGAATACTGCATGCTGCGCGCTGTTTTAAAACCTGGCCAAAAATAATGGAGTAACGCACCATTTGGTCAGGGCCGGCTCCAAACCCTAATCCCGCCTAGGGCACCAAAGTGGCTGGAGCCGCCTCTGCGTTTGGTAACGGTAACTGAGTTACTGAATTTAAAAACTAACACGTTAGAGTATTAGTTGCCAAAACTAACGGCGTTACTGATGATGAATCCTCTCTTGTGCGCCCTGTAACCAGTGTCTGTCGTTTACGAACCTGGCAACCTGTAGAATTGAAGAGTGGAGTGAGAGCGGGCGAGTGTGAGTGCGACACCTACTGACCGGGAAGTATGAATCCTATATCTATCACCTTTAAGGGATAAACTGGATGCTTTAGGGAAAATTTGGATAGTTCTGAGGACTTTTTCCAACATAGATTTATCCTTTAAAAAGATGGATGTATCATCGGCAAACTGACTTATTTTAAACTCTTTGTTGAAGATGGTAATACCTTGAATTTCGGCAGTGTTATTAATAAGTATTGCTAGCAACTGAGTTGTCAAAATAAAAAGTTTTGGAGAAATAGGGCATCCCTGCCGTATGCCCCGTGATACTTGAAATCTAGGGGTCATTCCAGGGTTTAAAGAAAGAGAGCTACCTATGTCAGTGTAAAACATCTTAACGATATTACAGAATCTTTTCCCAAAGCCCAAGAAGTATAATGCCTCCAACAAAAGGGGTGTTCAATGGTGTCAAATGCTTCAAAGAAATCAAGAAATAACACATAGCTCTCCGTATCAATGTACCCAATGTACTAACACATCCTGTATAAGCCCAGTGTGGTTATGGATGTTCCTGCCCATCTATCAATTTTGTTAAACCCTCATCCAGCCTGATACATGAGCTAACAATCTGTAATCACTGCATAATACGGTAACTGGCCTCCAATTTTGTAGTGAAAGATTGTCCTCATTATCCCTTCGGGATTAAGGTGATAAGACCCTGTTTCATGGTAGATGACAAACTCCCTGCTGAAATACATTCCAAAAAGGCATTGTAAAGCAACACTCTAATTTCTTTCCAGAAGTCTTGGACACGTTCCTTTAGTTATTCTTAAAATGGCATTATCTAACTCTTCAATTTGTAACTCCTCCTCTAAGTGTTGCTTAAATTCACCAACGAAAATTTTACTATAGAAATGCGTGGCGTTTCTCAGTCCTCTGTCTGTACGACTCCTAAAAAACTGATTTTTTTTAACAAATTCTACAATCCTCGTACGGCTCATGTTTTAGACATTACTTTTTAAATAGTGTATCTTTTATCTGGTCCGTGGATTTTAAACATTGGCCTGACAAATCGTAAGATTTTAACCAGATCGCCCGAGCTGTGCAACATAGCCGCACCAACAAGTGCTAGCCTTGTTTTTAGCCAGGCTGCTAGCCACCACCAGCTGGAGCATATCCAGCCAAGGACTCTCCGGGTGTCAAGATGCTTCTTAACACCTGTTCCAAAGCCTGAAGCCTGATCTCCGCACCGGGCCCAAGTGTAGGGCCCCTGCCGGTAAGTCCCGCTGCTGATGTCCTGCTTTGTGCTGTGCTTTCTGTGAGTCACTTCTGCTAAGCAGCTTCGTCGCTGTGGGCTCCAGTTGGAGCCCCTGCGTGTAAGTCCCCGTGCCCTCCCTGCTAGCTGCCTCTACCCCCCTACCTGCTACCCACATCATCAAGCCTGCACTAAGCACTTTTAGCACTTATACTGGCCTCCCCTCTTCTCTCTATCCTCAGTTACTACATTCAACCTATGGCTCCACTCACCTCTCCACCCGGCTGTGTCAGCTGCACCCGCCTCGCCGACAGGATCACTGAGCTGGAACAACGTATATCCTCGCTACATCAGATCCGTGAAGCTGAGCTGCAAATGGATACCATCATCTTCGGTCCTGCACAATCTGAGTCTCCATCTGCCACCTGTCCTGCCGCTGATGCTGCCTCTCCCCCGGCGTTTGACGTCACCGCTCCCGGTCTGGCCGCTGCTGTCCCTTCTCCGAACACCAACCCGGACGACACCTGGATACAGCAGGGGGCCAAGCCCAAGTTCCTGCCCAGCTCCACTCCATGCGAGCCTGCATCCTGGTCCCTGGTTGCTCCTCGCGGCAAGAGCTGCCCCCCTAATTGGGTTTGAAGATCATTTATGCTCGCCCGTCTGCGTGTGGATGTGTATGTCTGATGAGTAAGCTGTAATATTTTGTTACTGTGCTGTTCTTGCTTCTGTGATTTAGGACTACCTGACGGATATACTTTGGTTTTTACCCATGCCTGGATTGAGACACCAATTTAAGAACACGGACTTGATAAAATAAGGACGGTAAGCCGGGCAGCTGGCTAGCGGCTAGTGTAGCCTAGCCTGGCTACATATCGGCTCTTCCATGTTGCTACTGGTAACCTAACAATGGTGGAAGCCACATAAACAGTACATTAAAGCAAAAATATCAAAGTCAATTGCCATATTACATAAAGTCAAAGATCTTCTAAACCAGTCATCACTATACACCTTGTACTGTTCATTCATACTCCCATACATTACCTACTGTGTAGAAGTGTGGGGGAACACATATAAAACAAACAATATTGAGACTTCAAAAAAGAGCAATAAGAATTGTGAATAAAAGCACCTACAGAGAACCAACAAACCCAGTCTTCATCAAACTGAAAGCACTAAAATTCAAGGATTTGGTCGACCTCAAAACCATTTCAATCATGCACAAAGCCAAACAGCATTAGTTACCACATGGCATCCAAAAGTTGTTTAAATTAAGGGAAAATAAACACAATCTCAGGGGAATATGTATGTTCAAAAAACAGCATGTACGTACTAAACCAAAAACTCATTGTATATCAGTAAAAGGAGTTAATCTGTGGAACAGCTGTAGTGAAGAAATGAAAACATGTATATCACTAAGTAAGTTCAAACAAATTTTTACATACAACATTTTGAATGGATACAAGATGGATATGGACACATGAACAATGTGCCTTGTTTGACTGATACGCTTTCTTTTCTTCTATTTTTGTCTTCTACATGCTATGATTGATAAACTATAAACAAAACAAAAAAAGGGGTAGGACTAGATACGTTTTTATTAATTTCATCCTACACCCTTTCGAACATGGAATGGTTATTTATGTTGTTATAAAGTTGTCTCTTCAAATTGTTGATTTTTTTTCCTAAACATTTTATATATTTTATTTTTTGTTTTATTGTTTTTGTTTTTTTTTATCTGTTCGAATAAATAAAATAAATGAAAAAAGAAAAGAAAATGGTTGGTCATTCTTACAAGCACTCTGCTCCTTGATCGCTGGTTTCTGATAAACCGGCAAGGTACACAAAACTTTGCTGTTGTATTGTTCAAGCAAAATTTCCACGGTGTTGCACAGAGTATTGTCAATTTAAGGACTTAATATAAGACTTTTTCACAGAGCCTGCCAGCGTACTGCCTCTCACTCCACCATCTTGGGTGATGGTCTGCCTGGCTCTAAAACTGTGGCCTGAAAGAGCAAACACGTGAGCATACTCAAATAGAAAAAAATGAATGAGGTGCATGGCCACAAAAAACTAAAGAAATATCAAAGGAGGTCAGCACTCACAAATGTCCTTTTAAAGATCTTTTAATCTTGGCAGCAGAGCAAAAAACAACGGACGATCAGCGTTGTCAAAAACTAAAACTGCGGCCGCCTCACTCTCGCGAGATTATCGCTGTCCACTTTTGTATGACGTAACAATAAGTCGGGATGAAGTCCAACAAAAAAACTAATTGGCATGCATTGTTCCCCAATCGCCAGTGATTGAATCTGCGCAGGCCTTGCTCATCTCGAACAAGCCTACTGTCGAACTTCCCAGGACTGCGCTCGCAAAGTCTGTGAGTCTGCAAGTGCAGTAAAATCCGGACATATGGGCTGAATCCAAATGTCCACACTACACTGCACTTGCAGACTTGCGGACTTTGCGGGCCTGTTCCAAGGAAGTTTGGGAGTGTTTAGGGCTGTCCAAAGTTACAATTCATCCAGTCCACAAGGGGCCTCAAGCAGAGTTTCTGCAGACTTCCAGAGCGTCCGCTCAGGGTGCAGACTTCAGCTGACTTCACTGACTTAATAACCCACAATTCATTGCAATACGGACGTGACATTTGGGTTTTTCAACTGCCAAAAAAACCCCAACAACTTATGAATGTGTAAAATAGTTATTGATAGTTAAGTCTATTAAAATGGTACTTGAATTCTGTGAGCCAGAAATGATATTCAACCACATCATGATACAGAAATATGTATAAGTATTGGCTGTAGAGGGACTGAAAATTAATTTTATTATTGCGGCCGATCAGGCTGTGAAAAAGGCTAAAAAAAACTGGACACAAAGCAGCAAAAGAAGGTCTTCTAATGAAGCGTAAGTTCAATCAGGAAGACCTTTCTCGTGCTCACCCTTTCACATTTCTCTCCATCCCACTCACACTACTCCCTCTAATCAGCTGACTATGGGTGTTCACTCCTAGTTATCCAATCACACTTTGCCACGATCTCTCAGTCAATCAGGATGCCACTGCAAAATTTTAAATCTGCTCTCTCTTCTGCTGCTGTCAGCCATCATTTTAGGAAGAATCTTCGCACCCTCCTCCACCCCATTCACCTCCAGCCATCGTATCCAGAGTCCAGGACAAGCTCTCAAAGACTCATTTCTCCACTCATCCAGATCATCGGCACTTCTCCATCTTCCTCTCATCTCATCTTCACCACCTCTACCACCACCAGCGTCTAGACACTGGGGGGGGAGGGTTCCCTATTCGACTATGGATTCATCACCCTCCTTAAATCAAACCATCTCTACAGGGTCTAATCGCCAAAGACTTTCCACATTCTTATTCATATGTTCACATGTTAATAAATATTCTTTTACCATAAAAACATGGCTCTCCTGATTGAAATGTAAGTAATGCCCAATTTATTGAGTTATAGTCCTGTCCTTTTTTTTTTTACAAACATTTCTGTTTTTTAATGCGTTTGCCTGTTATATAGAGATGCATTATTACATTTTTGTTTAGTCGTAAAAAAGGTTATACATGGTATTTATATCTAGTTATCTGCAGGAACAGAGTCTAGGCACTGTTCATCAACTTATATGACATATGTGAATATGACAGCAGCAATAGTTGAACGTTTCCACAGCAGCAAGTTAAACAGTTGAGGGCTGTCTATCTGCCGCTTGCAGTCTTTGGCTAAAATGTACACCCTCCAGACTTGTGGACTGAGCCCTCGCGGACTTCAGTTGTAAGTAGTGTGACGTATTTACTGTCATCATGTAAAGTCTGCGAGAGCAGAGACTGCAAGCGACTGAAAAACAGCCCGCAATACTATTTTACTCATTGCCGTGGAAACGTCTAACTATCGCTGCTGTAATATTTATATGTCATTTAAGTTGATGAACAGTGCCTACTCATCTGTTCCTGCAGATAAGAAGATATAAAACCCATGTATAACCTTTTTTTTGTGACTAAACAAACAATCCAGCTCGCAGGGGAAAGGGAAGCAACACAAAAACCCAGATGTTAAAAGGTAAAGCAGTTCATTATAACTTAAATTAAGGAAAACTAGTTAACAATAAAAGGAGAACAAACCAAGGAAGTGGGCCGGTGGGTGATGTTTAACTCAAAAACAAAATATAACAAAAAGAGGACTCACTAGCACTCACTCCTTCTCTCTCTCTCTCTCTCTCTCTCTCTCTCTCTCTCTCTCTC
>NC_065523.1:2933947-2951039 GCF_006386435.1 Epinephelus moara | reverse complement strand
TTATGCTGATCTGTTCTGTACGACATCTATTGCACGTCTGTCCGTCCTGGAAGAGGGATCCCTCCTCAGTTGCTCTTCCTGAGGTTTCTACTGTTTTTTTTTCCCCGTTAAAGGGTTTTTTTTTGGGGAGTTTTTCCTTATCCGCTGCGAGGGTCCAAAGGACAGAGGGATGTCGTATGCTGTAAAGCCCTGTGAGGCAAATTGTGATTTCTTATATTGGGCTTTATAAATAAAATTGATTGATTGATTGATTTATGGAAACAAGTGAAAATTGTCTAAAAACAAGTTACTTTTTAGGTGATGTGTCTTAAGTGTAAAGACATTTGATTTGATTAGAAATGAGAAATGTAGACTAGCAACTAACATCTGTCATTCTCTGCGCTGTCATATGTGATGCAGCCCACATTATCACTAATGTGGAGGCCAAGTGGCCTGGGTCGGTACATGACTCACGGATGTATCGTAAGTCTAATATTATTGTGATTGCATAAATGTATAAAATAAATTTAAACTTACGCATTGACTCGAGCAGTAATTTTCTCCCACGCCGACTCCCGTTCCTTCGCTGCTGCAGTCGTGTTACTCTTCTTCCTGAAAACAGCTTCAAATTCGCTGTATGAGCACATTAAAATATCCAACTCCAGAGGAGTAAAAAATGCAGACCTTTCCTTGTCGTTTGTTGCCATGGTGAATCGTGGTATCGGGGCTCCATTGATGACGGCTTTTTAAAGTCGTGGTGCACGCGCTTAACTCAGAGTGAACAAACTCTGTGTTGATTGAACCGATTGAAATCACCTGTTCTGAAACCCGTAACATAGAGTTTCCCATCATCGGTTAGGCTCAGAGTTTGTTGAACCTCCTTTCTGAAACGGACTCCAGGGCCCTATTTCAGAAAGCAGGATTAGTGAAAAACTCTTTAGTATGTTGAGCCTCAGATGAGGGAAACTCTGAGTTTTCCGCTTCACAAAGCCAGCTCCTCCTCCGAGAACCGTCACCTTATCGTGGTGGAGGAGTTTGAGTGCCCTAATGACCCTAGGAGCTATGCTGTAGGGTTTCCCATGGCAGATTGGTTCTGGACGAAGGGTCAGACGAAGAACGGTTCAAAAGACTCGGGGGCGGGTCGTCCAATTTCTGGGGCAGAAGTCGCTGAGGTAGTGAAGCAACTCCGAGGCGGCGGAGCCCCGGGGGTTGATGAGATTCGCCCTGGATATCTCAAGGCTCTGGATGTTGTAGGGCTGTCCTGGCTGACACGCCTCTGCAACATTGCGTCGACATCAGGGGTAGTGCCTCTAGAGTGGCAGACCGGGGTGGTGGTCCCCATTTCCAAGAAAGGGGACCAGAGGGTGTGTTCCAACTACAGGGGGATCACACTTCTCAGCCTACCCGGTAAGGTCTACTCCAGGGTGCTGGAGAAGAGGGTCCGGTCGATAGTTGAACCTCAGATTGAGGAGGTGCTTAACCGGTCCGTTGTGGTGAAAAGGGGGCTTAGCCAGAAAGCGAAGCTCTCGATTTACCGGTCGATCTACATTCCAACCCTCACCTATGGTCACGAGCTCTGGGTAGTGACTGAAAGAACGAGATCACGAGTACAAGCGGCCGAAATGAGTTTCCTCCGCAGGGTGGCTGGACTCAGCCTTAGGGATAGGGTGAGGAGCTCGGACATCCGGGAGGGACTCGGAGTAGAGCCGCTGCTCCTCCACATCAAGAGGAACCAGTTGAGGTGGTTCGGGCATCCGGTAAGGATGCCTTCCGGACGCCTCCCTTGGGAGGTGTTTTGGGCATGTCCAACCAGGAGGAGACCTCGGGGCTACCCCAGGACATGCTGGAGGGATTACATCACCCGACTGGCCTGGGAACGCCTCGGGGTTCCTGCAGAAGAGCTGACGGAAGTGGCCGGGGAGAGGACTGTCTGGGCTTCTTTGCTGAGGCTGCTGCCCCCTCGACCCGGACCCGGAAAAGCGGAGGATGACGAGTACAAGTACGAGTACAAAGCCAGCTCAGCGAACCTGCTGGCTCGCAGGTTTGCTTCATCTAAGCCTGAGGCTGAGCGTGTTGCAGGTAGGACAGACATGGCGTGTCCTTTAGTGAATGAAGTTGTGGACGTTGGGGCACAGTTTATACAGAGGCTGCTGCGTAAGGAGAAGGTGATTAGAGCCCGTTTGGATGTCTTCCCGGAGGAGTGTCTGTATGAAAGATACTGTTTGACCTCACAGTCTATCATTTTTCTAACAATCTCTTCCACCAAGATATATCAAATATTACACATCGTGGATTTACATTATCATCGGAGCAAATTTTATGCATTGCCCTTTGATTCTTTGGCAGCGGCAGTTTTCTTTATAACATCAGAGACACTGAACACATCAGAGAGACAGTGGTTTGTTGGGCCGTAAGAAAAGTGACTCTGGCTCTGAAAAGACTTTTGACCGTTTTTGTGGTTTTCCCTGGACATAAATCACAATCGATTATCAAAGTATTTGCAACGGAGCATCGGTGGTGTTAAGGCCCTGACACACCAAGCCGACGGCAAAAGAACTAGCGGCTACGAAGCCGACGAAGCCGACTGTTCCGTCGTCTACGTCGCCTCACGTCGCCCTGTATCAGTACATTTGAACACGCTGCACAGACTACATCCGACGGCCAACAGGTCAACGGCCAGTTCTGCGCATGCGTGAGAGGAAATAACTCGGGAAACCGGAAGTCCGACGAATGCATGAAATATAAACAAAGAAGCTAGCGGTTGCTTAGCATTTTCACGCCACTCTCGCTCGCCACAGACGGTTTCGTGTAGCTGATAAAATGTCTGTTAAGTTGCAAATGGCACTGGCATTGTCAGCCCTTGGTCTTTTGCTTGTGGAAGAAGAGAGGAAGACGCGGAGAGTCTTTTGCTTGTGGAAGAAGAGAGGAAGACGCGGAGAGGAAAAATAAGGAGAAATCGCATGAAATGGGTGAAATCATGGATACTGCAGCGACAGGCTCAAGGGGCTTTCCCGAACCTGTGTACTGCAGCGACAGGCTCAAGGGGCTTTCCCGAACCTGTGTTGAGAGCTGGAGACAAATGAAACCTCCAATTTTAAAAATTTCGCTCAGCTCTTTCCTGTCCAGTTTCACGTGCTGATGGAACTTGTCAGTCTGATCATCCAGAGGCAGAACACTAACTACCGGGAGTGTATCTCTGTTGGGGAGCAGCTGATGATTACACTGCGCTTCTTGGCAACAGGTATGCAAGCTAAAGGTGTCACTATATTAACAGTATATAGGCTGTATAGATATAGATAGATAGATATGGCAATCAGTTTGTCTGATTTATGTTTGTCTCATACAACTTGCAAATTTTCCGGGATGCACATTTCCCTGATATAAAAACACTGAAGTAAATAAAATCCCTGAAATTGGGTGAGAATGATTGTCAAAATAATATATGCACCTTGCACTTTATATAAGATACAAGCAAGCACTGAAGCCCCACCCTCCTGATTCCAAGATGGCAGCATGTCCTTTGTCTCTGTCATGTGTCTGTTTGTTTTAGTGTTTTTTTTAGTGTTTTTTAAGGATTTTTACCTAAGGTTTTTGTGCTGACGAATGGCCAACTCTCAAAGGTCTGTGAATTGTTTTATGTTTTGTCTGCTTTGGAAGGCTGCTCTGCCTTGTACGCTCTGGCCTGCTTGTTCTGCTTGTGGATTGGTTTGCTAGCCGTGGCTTGCTCTGAGCTTTTTGGAACTGTGAGGTGTGATTGACTTTCTGCCTGGAGCTGCTGTGGCGGGGCTCGAGGTTGGTCCTGGATTACAGCAGCATACAGCAGTTTTTTATACACTGCTTTGGGGCCTGCGATCCACCTCACCCATCCTGCACTGCTTCTGAGGCCTGTTCCATCCACCCTGCTCTGCAGCCTGAAGCCTGCTTTATTACCCTGCTCTACAGCCTGCGGCCTCTCCATCCACCCTGCTTTGCAGCTTGAGGCCTTTCCATCCACCCTGCTCTGCAGCCTGAAGCCTGCTTCATTACCCTGCTCTGCAGCCTGCGGCCTCTCCATCCACCCTGCTCTCCAGCCTGAGGCCTTTCCATCCATCCTGCTCTGCAACCTGAAGCCTGCTCCATTACCCTGCTCTGCAGCCTGCGGCCTGCTTCATCACCCTGCTCTGCAGCCTGAGGCCTGCTTCATCAACCTGCTCTGCAGCCTGCTCCATCCACCCTGCTCTGCGATACACCGCTTCCTGCACGCCATTTTCTCTCCTGGGATTGAACTCTGTGCAGGTACTATGCATTCTCTCTTCATGGTCCTCATCGCTACTGTGACTCTCTTGGACTTTGGGTTAACTACCTACCATGGGGAGTGCACACCAGCTACTGTGCTTTCTCCCCCAATTACTCCAAACCCTGAAACTAATAACTTGCTCAGTGAACGAAGTGAACAAGTGCTGACCCATTCTTATATGGATCCTTTTATTTTTGCACAATGGTTATGTCTTGTTTGCACCTCTGTCTTAGAATCAAACTTCATATTGTCCGATAAGTCTCTTGTCATGTTGCATGCTAGACTACACTCTAAAACAGAAACACCTAGCAACCTTGAAATTACTAGGAAAAGATTTCTGTTGTTTATTTTACTTTTGATTTCTGGTATCCAGCCTAATCCTGGTCCTGGTACCGCTATTTGTAACACACCTGCTGAATTTAAGGATAGGACCGGGCTAGGTTTAATCCATCTGAATATTCGTAGTCTGCCTTCAAAGATTGATATGCTGCATATCTGGGCAAAATCAACTGATGCAGATGTCATTGTTCTGTCTGAAACGTGGCTTAGTAAATCTTACTCTGATAAAGCCATCTCCATTAAAGGGTATAATGTATTTAGGGCCGACCGTCCCAAGAAAGGGGGCGGGGTTGCAATTTATTGTAAATCAAAATTTAATGTAAATGTCCTGCAGTCCAAATCAATTAGTAAACAGTTTGAGTTCTTAGCCATAAATCTTGAAATTTCGAATGGGTTCTTCATCACTGTTGTGGGCTGCTATAGACCCCCATCAGCCACTGCTGAAGCGCTAACTTCTCTGAATCAGCTTTTAGCTGACCTGCACTATAATGAAATAATATTAACCGGTGATCTCAATTGGGATTGGCTAAATTCTAAATCCGATGCCTTCAAAGATTCCTGTGTTTCATTAAATCTTACACAGCTCATTGAAAGCCCCACACACCCCAATTTGAAGTGTCCTGACAAATCATCTTTAATTGACTTGTTTTTGACTAATGCTCCACACAAGTATCCTATGTCAGGTGTCTTTGCAAACGATATAAGTGACCATTGTGTGATTGCTGCAGTCAGAAATGCCAAAATTCCAAAATCCAAACCTCGTATTTTGATAAAACGTAATATGAAGGCCTTCGTTGAACAGGGGTTCTTCTATGATTTATATAATACTAACTGGGACCGTATTGAATTAATTGATGATGTAGAGACTGCATGGCAATTCTTCTCTGAGGGTTTCTCTTCCCTGCTTGATAAGCATGCTCCCTTCAGAAAATATAAGGTCAAGGGGAGGGATAATCCCTGGTTCACGTCTGACTTAGCCGATTTACTGCATAATAGAAATCTTGCCTGGGCTAAGGCCAGAAAGACTAAGTCTGAGGCAGATAAACTTATATTTAGGCAACTCAGAAATCGTTTTACCTTTCTTATCAAAAAAGCAAAGTCCAGTTTTTATCTTTCTGCAATAACGAAAAATTTAAACGACCCTAAAAATTTTTGGAAAGTGATCAAATCTATCTCAGCCACTGATAATCATTGCGAACTCCCATCCTGTATTGTTAATGATGCTACTACTGTAACTGACAGGGCTACTATACTTGATAGTTTTAATAATCATTTTTCTGCCTCTGGTTCCCTATTCTCTAGGTCTTCTTCCACGATTGCTATGCCTGCCCTTGATCTTGTGTCTTCTGCCCTAGATGTTGGTAACATGTCTCTAGGCCATATCTCTGCTGGTCAACCTTCCTTTGTTTTTAGGTTGTTCTCAGTGGAAGAGGTCCATAGAGCTCTTCTCTCTCTCGACATTTCTAAATCTGCAGGCCCAGACCACTTGGAACCATATTTTTTAAAGCTAGCTGCTGATTTTATTGCCAAACCTCTCCAATATCTTTTTAATCTTTCTATCACTACGAATTGTATTCCTGAAATTTGGAAAGTTGCTTATGTCCTTCCCCTTTTGAAAGGAGGGGACCCTACTTGTTTAAATAATTATCGACCTATCTCCAAGTTGTCCATCCTGTCGAAGGTCCTCGAAGGTCTAGTAAATGACCAGTTGAAGGATTTCCTTCATACTTACAACATTCTTTCCCCATATCAATCCGGCTTCAGGAAACAACATAGTACAACTACAGCCACCCTCAAACTCACCAATGATATAATAGATTGGCTGGATCATAAGAAATTTTGTACAGCTCTCTTTGTTGACCTTTCTAAGGCCTTCGACACAGTCGATCATTCTATTCTGAAACGACGACTGTTTGACATAGGTTTATCTGAGCAGGCCGTTGGTTGGTTTGATAATTATTTGTCAAATAGAAAACAATGTGTTTATTTTGAAGGCAGCTCATCTACTCTGCTAAATGTTTCTACCGGTGTGCCTCAGGGCTCAGTTCTGGGCCCGATTTTGTTTGTTATTTATGTAAATACATTGGGCAGAAACATCCCAAATGCCAAATTTCATTTTTATGCTGATGACACGGTTATATACTGTTGTGGCTCCACTCTTGCCGAGGCCCTTGGCAACTTACAGATTGCTTTTAACCTTGTGGAAAGTCAGCTCATTGAATTAAGACTTGTCTTAAATGCTGCCAAAACTAAACTGATGATATTTTCCAATGGCAGGGAAGTACCTGTGTCTCCTCCCAGCATTTTGTCATTACAAGGGTGTGAGATTGAACTTCTGTCCTGTTATAAGTATCTCGGCATTTTAATTGATGATCGGCTTTCTTTTAAACCACATGTAGAAAACCTGGTAAAAAAATTAAGACTGAAATTGGGATTCTTTTTCCGCCACAGATCTTGTTTTTCTTTTTCTACCAGGAAAAAGCTGGTTGCTGCCACCTTCCTCCCTGTACTTGATTATGGCGACCTCTTATATATGTATGCCCCTGCAAATTGTCTGCGTTCTTTGGACACCGTGTATCATGGTGCCTTAAGGTTTGTCACTGGATGTAAAGCCCTCACTCACCATTGCACTTTATATGCTCGAGTTGAGTGGCCATCTCTGGCAGCACGCCGCTTTATACATTGGCATATTTTTATTTATAAAGCCATCTTGGGTCTGCTCCCCCAATATTTATGTAATTATTTCTCTAAATCCCAAAGCAATTACCGCTTGCGTTCTAATGAGTTTTATGTATTAAACGTGCCCAAAGTTAATTCTGAATTTGGTAAGCACTGCTTTAAGTATGCTGCACCTGCTGCTTGGAATGCACTGCAGAAAACTCTAAAGTTAAAGGAGCTCATCAACCTTGGATCTTTGAAAACTCGTGTGAGAGAAATTGGAGCAGCTTCATACCGCACTTGTTCTTGTTTTAATGTGAATCCGGAGTTTTAGTTTTAGTTTTATTCTGTAATGTATTTTTTCTCTGTTGCTGTGTGATTTCGGTGTGTCTTATAATTGTTGCAACTTTTCTATGCTGCTGTCTTGGCCAGGCTTCCCTTGAAAAAGAGATCATTGTGTCTCAACGGGACCGACCTGGTTAAATAAAGGCAATAATAAAAATAATAATAAGGATAATGCACTTCACAAATAGTAAAATACTTACTTATTACTACTAGAAATATAATGTAGTTGATGATTTACAATTTCAAAATGTGTTTCATCTGTTTACACCAGATATGAATAGTTTTTCAGTGCCCAGACACAATTGAAGAGTGGCAGCAAGTAGCCAATGGATTCCAGGCTCAGTGGAACTTCCCAAACTGCCTAGGTGCTCTGGATGGGAAACACATCAACATTCGCCCCCCACCAGGAACTAGATCAACATTCTACAACTACAAACATACATTTCCATAGTCCTAATGGCACTGGTTGACAGCAAATACAAGTTCCTTTGTGTAGATGTTGGTTGCAATGGGCGGATTTCTGATGGCGGAATGAGGCATTTCCTTTGAAGGAGTACCTCATGAAGCCATATCCGAACCGCAGGCTATCTGTAGAGCAACGCATCTTCAATTACAGGCTGTCACGAGCTCGGAGGGTGGTAGAAAACGCTTTTGGAATCCTAGCCAATCGTTTTCGGGTCTTTCTAACCACCATTAACATTCAAGACACTGCCAAACTGGAGGACATTGTTTTGGCTTGCTGTGCTCTGCACAACTTCCTGCGGACCGAGAGCTGTGACCAGTACATGGCAGGGATCGTTGACCAGGAAGGACCAAATCATGACACTGTCCCAGGAAGATGGAGACAAGACCCTGACCTACAGCGGGCTTCCCTGCCACACACAACCAATGCTACAACACAAGCCAAGCAGCACAGGGATGAGCTATGCCGTTACTTCATGTCTGATATCGGTGCAGTGCCTTTTCAGTGGGGCAAAATATAGGAAATGTGTATGCCTATTGATTGTATGATATTGTAGTGTCTGACTGACAAGAAAACAACTTGGCTGTGTGTTTCAGGTCTATGGCTGTAGTCTAAAAATACACAATAAAGTTATTTTGCATGATACATTCTTGTCTGGAGTTCAATCTATTGAAAGTACACTCTCACAAAGTCATTGAAAGTACACTCTCTCAAAGTCAAAGTGTTTTATTACCAAATGTGCAGGACAATGAAATGCTTATAAATGTAACAGTCAACTGCATAGCACAGCATTAAAAGGAACTATTTACATCTGTTACAACTTCCACATCCAACATTACAGATTGCTAAACTGTCTGTCAGAGGTTTCTGATGCCAGGTTCTGGTCCACTGAATACTTTGAAGAGGCAGTTGTCCACATCGTGCTGGAAATATGGCAGTAAATGTGGGGGCAAGTTCTGCATTCTGTGCTCAGTGTTCTTGCAGTAGGCATGGATGGCATCATTGTTTTCTTCCTGAGAAGCTAACTTCTCCAGGGTTTGATGGTGCGTATCAAGTGAGATGACTCCTCACTGACGGACTCGTCCAGCATCTTCCTGCTGCGCTTTACCCGAGGCCTCAGAGTGCTTGACTGGCTGGAGGTGCTTGGCAGTGGGTCCTCTCTGGTGGGTGTAGGTGCGGACTCTGCTTCACAGTTGGTGGATTCTGCTAGGGGAGTGCTGGGTCTGTGTTCAGCAAAGAAGCAGGGCTCCTCTGAGGTGCTGGTCCAGTCTGAGGGTGTCTCAGAATCAGCATCAGCTGAAGGTTCCTTATAAAAACAAAAAATAAATTCACAATTGTGGAAGATAATGGGAGAGTGAAACCAAGTTAATGTATGAAAGGATACATGTGAAAAGAGGGGTACAAACTAGGGCTGCTCGATTATGCCAAAAATCATAATCACGATTATTTTGGTCAATATTGAGATCACCATAATTTAACACCATTACTTTTTGACTCTTATTATGCATCCAGGTGTTTCCCCGCAGGCTCCACTTCACTCAGCTGCCCGCTGCTTCTTCCCACTTTAATCTAAATAACAACCGGGGCTCGGTGCTCCGGTTGGATACAAACAGCTAGCTAACTCACAGCTAGCCCCGGCTCTTAACGGAGAGAGCCCCGGGGCGTTAGCCGCAGCACAGCCGTAGGGAAACACAGCAAGTTAGCCTCCGCTAGCCAGGGTGTTAGCCGCAGCACGACCGGAGGGAAACACAGCAAGTTAACCTCCGCTAGCTTCCCAGCTAGCCCCGGCTCTCCGTTGAAATGACAGAAGAAAGAAACAATGTTTTCTTTTTACTCAACAAATAAAAGGGTTCAGTTACCATGATAGTTAGGTTGGAGGAGGTTTCCTTCCTTTTTGTGTAGGGCTCCAAAAACTGCAGCCGGGTCAGTATCTACTGCTGCCTGCCAGTCTTCTGTGCTCCAACACTCCCCGAGGGTGCAAGTTTCTTGTACCGGGTATACTGGGTTCGCAGAGATTCCCACCTCTTCCTGAGCTCTTTCTCTGACAAACAAAAAGAAAGAACTTATTCATCGTGCATGAGCTAGTAAACAATTACGAACAGTTCCTGCTAAAGAGCTCAATGGCCAGAAAGACAAGCTTATTTTCAACCTCACGCCAGAGCTCCCTTTTCACCACTCGGTTGGCATAGCGTTTTGCTGTGATGTCGTACAGAGCTGGCCTCTCCTTAATCATTGTGATCAGCTGGTCTTCAGTGTCGTCGTTCCAGATGGCCATGGCGTTGTGGAAATATTCACGAAAGTTCAGATGAAATGCAGATCAAAAATAAGCCTTCTGTGTGTGCCCTCTGTACTTTATTATTTGTTTTCTTTCGTCACTTCCGTTTCTCTTCTTGTGCACTGATTCACTAAGCTGAACAGCCAATCAGAGTGATCGCTCTCACCTGAACAGCCAATCAGAGTGATCTCTCACCGACAAGCCCCGCCACTGATTCAACAGCCCTATTGACTTTGTCGTTTGCTTTCTTTCGTCATTTCCGTTTCTCTTCTCGTGGTCGTTTGCTTTCTTTCGTCATTTCCGTTTCTCTTCTCGTGCGCTGATTCACTAAGCTGAACAGCCAATCAGAGTGATCTCTTTCACCGACTAGTTCCGCCGCCGATTCAACATGCTCAATCGGCCAAAAAGCCGCTGACGCCGATGCGGAAGTGCTGACGGTGCGGGACACACCACAAAAACTAGGCGGACAGACGCTCACCGACGGCCCGACGGCTGACTGTCGGCTTGGTGTGTCAGGGCCTTTAGTGGATGGAGCGGACGCCCCGTGATCAGACGCTGATGCAGCGGCCGCAGGTTCACACCCAGCCTGCAGCCTCTCGCTGCGCATCGTTCACTCTCTCCCTCAACATTATGCTGTTTTGCCATTAGAGGCAACAAAAGCCCCAAAAATAATCTTAAAAAAGAGGAATTCCGAAGAACTGCAGGTTTATTCAGTGTTAATCAGAAATTAATCTACGTTACATGATGCAATGATTCATGAATACTTATCATATAGGCCCTATTCAAAGATTCCGCAGTGTAATTGGCTCATTTATGGGACTCAACATCCCATAATAGCTCCGTCTGAACATAAAGGACATTACGTGAATCAGAAGTCATTTCACAGCAGTTCAATTAACCTCAGCCTAATATTGACAGAATGATGAAAGTATAGGCCTAAGCAAAACTTTTACCAGTCTGTATAGCCTACAACATTTTTGTGTTTGAGTTTGAGTTGCTGCCCCATGTGTTTGGGCTCCATCAGATTACAGCTGAATAAGAGGATACAGCAAATTATATTAAAATATATGAACTCTGTGTAATGTTTCTGTATTTTCTGTAGGCTATATTACACATTAACACATCACATTACATAACATCACTTCACATTACCTATAACACACTCTGCTGTCTGTTCCCACCACACCTCACGCTGTTTAGCTGCAGCTGACGTGTTAGTTTTTTTTTTTTTTTTCATTTTGCGGTCGTTAAATCTCCAACTCAGTTGGGATGAAACAAGTGGCTTTCTGCTTTTGGCCACTGAATATCACGTTATCTGCAATCCACTGATGATGTCTTTCGGTGCTCGTCGTGAACGCGCCTCTCTCAGGCTGAACATACTCAGAGTTGATTGAACTAATGCTGATCAGCTGTTCTGGAACCAAAAACTCAGAGGCCCAATTCCAATCCGGCCCCTAAAGACTCAAGTAGGGATGCACCGAAATGAAAATTTGTGGCCGAAGCCGAAGCCGAATAATATTAAACGCTTGGCCAAATACTGAGTACCGAATACCGAATATTGTTGTTTAGTTTTTCATTAGTTTTTGCAGATGAACCCCCTCCAGATTAGTGTTGTCAGGGTACCAATATTGGGACCCACTGTGTGATATCAATGAAAATATCATGGTTCTGAGTAGTATCACGATATCACAGCGAAAATTAGGCAGATGTGCCTTTTGTCATTTATAAAAAGATAAATCACTTTTCTATAATACATCAATGATATTTCAATGGAATAAATTACTTACTGACTTATTCATACTTCAAAAACAGCATCAATCAGTGATTAACATAGGGGGGATTGAAATAAAATAAATAAATAAAATAAGAATCAACCAGCCACCCTCCTCCCCTTCATAAGTAAAGAACAGTCCCTAAAGTGCGGTGAAGTTTGTGGGCCGTGAACGGCTCGTTTCTCCTCTGACACGTCACATACCTGTGTTCGGCTGGCTCGGCTGTTCAGGTACTTCTGGGCAGTCATGAGGCCAAGAAGAGGATATTATTGGAGCCGACTTCTCCGTCGCCGGTAAGCCGATGGCCGCCGTATTTGACAGGAATACATAACTGTCTGTGATCCCCGTTCAACCCACAATCGGTGGGATTCGCCTTTGTTTCTGCTGGTGGTTGAAATCTGTAGGCTGTTGGCACAGCGTGCTGAATGATTTAAGCCTAGTTTGCTCGCTCAAAACTAATTTTAGTCGCAAATGCGAGTGCCGTGACGGGCGGATCGCCACACTACCGACATCTCACTCCACTGGTCACGGCACGCTGTTTGATTGCGTTATCAAAACACGTCGTTATTATTCCGCCTTGCTTTTAACTTAATCCACCGAATATCTAATGTAGACTTTCCACCAATCGGATCGGCTTGATCGGATCGGCCGATATTTCACATTTTTTTCAATTTTTCTGACCGGCCCTAAAGTCTTCATTCACCGATCCGATCAATGACGATCATTGTCATTTTGAAACTGCTCCTGTTGCAGCTGGCTTGTGATCTGTTTCAACTGCACTGTGACACCGTTTGCTAGTGATGCTGTTGATTCAAATTTCAAAAAACTTTATTGTCCGTCCGTCACATAGTAACAGAGCTCAAAACATAAATGCCGCAAAGACGTAAAACACTCATTCACACCGATTAAACTTTTTTTTTTAACAAACAAAGCAAAATAGACACGTCTCACTAGTTTAAATGTGTTTTTATGTCTTTGTGGCGTTTATGTTTTGAGCTCTGTCACTATGTGCTGGACAATAAAGTTTTTAGAATCCAGAATACGCCGCACGTAAAACCCTCTTGCAAACAAAGTAAACAAACATGTCGGCGGTATGGAATTTTTTTTACCGTGAACCAGAGCGATACAACAAAAGCTGTCTGCAACCTGTGTAAAGTTTTACTACATCGTGGAGGAAACTCTGCTAAAGCTTTTAACACAACGAATTAATTCGGCACTTAGAAAAAGAACACAAGGAGGAGCATGCTGATTTCAAAAAGCGGAGTGCAGAAAAGGAAAAAGAGACACCCAGGCGGCTACAGCAAACGACTTTGGACCGTGTCCAGCCGTACAACCGTGACAGCGAGAAGGCAAAGGGGGGTACAAGAAAGCTGATGGAGTTTATTGTGCTGGCCGACCTGCCATTTAATATACTAGTTGAGAACCCCGCATTCCAACGCTTGCTGGCGTACTTCGATCCGCGCTATCTCCTCCCAGGGCACTCATACTGTGGCGATACCGGACTAAACGAGCTGCACCGGGTTGTTCATTCTCACGTTGAGGGCCTTCTGAGAGAACACAGTCCCTCGATTAGTTTGACCACTGATATTTGGTCATCAGATGTGAGCCCCATGTCACTGCTTAGTTTAACCGCCCAGTGGATTGACCCAGATTTCAAACTCCGCGCGGCAGTACTACACGCCCAGGAATTCCACGGCTCACACACTGCTGCAGCGCTGGTGATGAAATACAACAACATGCTCCAGGTGTGGCAGATTCCGAGAGAGAGGGTTCATGTCGTACTGCGAGACAATGCCGCAAACATGGCAAAAGCCATGCGAGAAGGAGGACTGCCGACCTTACCGTGCATGGCACACACACTCCAGCTGGCTGTCCATGACGGGCTGCTGGCACAGCGCATGGTGTCAGACATCCTTGCTACGGGGAGACGTATCATCGGGCACTTCAAACGCTCCCCTCAAGCGTACTGTGCGTTCCACGACGTGCAGCTGCAGCTGGGCCAGGATGTCAAAAAATTCCAGCAAGACGTTGCCACCCGGTGGAACAGCAGCTATTACATGCTCCAAAGTCTGCCGCAGCAAAAACGGGCACTTGCTGCTTTTGGAGCCGAGCATGAAGTTCCTGCTTCCTTCAATTCCAACCAATGGGGTCGGATAGAAAACATCCTAAAAATCCTGGAACCATTTGAGGAGCTCACAAGGGCAATAAGCACATCCACTGCATCTGCCGCTGATGTGATCCCATCTGTGATGGCCTTAAAACGGTTCCTGAGCAGAGATTCCCCATCAGATCATGGTGTGGGCACCACAAAAGCCGAACTGCTGAGAGCTGTAACCCGGAGATTTGATGGGATTGAAAACGAGCCCCTCTACACTTTGGCTACTCTATTAGACCCAAGGTGAGGAAAAACATTTAGCCTAAAATAATCTGCAAAATATACTTAAGTTGACTTAATAAAACAATGTTATTTATTAGCCTAACACTCACATTTAGAACAGCAAACATATGTTCTGTTAATTGAATAATATCTGTTCTATCTTATATATTTGGCTTTTACACAGTAAAACAGTTTTACACAGAAAAATCCTCAGTGTCAATGTAACTAATGGACCATTTGGTTACAGTTTTATTTTAAGTTGCTCTAAAAGAACAAATGCCCAGTTAAATTAATGTGATATTTTATTTATTATTTTTGTTTTAATAAAGGTACAAGGATCGATGCTTTTCTGCAGAGCTGAAGGCACACACACGGGGGCTGCTGTTAGATCTGCTGGCTACACAGACGGGCCCTGATGAAGGACAAGAACCTGGAGACAACAACAACACAGATGAGCCAGCTGAGAAGATGCCACGACCTGGTTCCTTGTCATCGATGTTGGGTGAGATCATGCAAGAAGAAAGGCCACAGCAGGCCACTGCAGCAATGTCTCAGTTGAATCTCTACCTGTCAGAGCCAGTCATCTCTCGAGATGCTGACCCACTGGCTTACTGGAGAGCCAATCAGGATCGCTTTTCTGCCCTCACCATTGCTGCAAGAGCTTACCTGTCAGCACCCTGCACAAGTGTGGACAGTGAGCGCCTGTTCAGTGCTGCATCCAACATCCTGGATGATCGAAGAAGCAGGCTTTCAGCCAAGAAAGTTGAGATGCTCCTCTTTGTTAGAAAGAATCTGCCATTGATGCATAAATAGGCATAGGCATTTATGTAGCCTAAGTAATATAGCAGCAAGTTTAAACCTCCTTTTCTGAATTTAAAATAATGTTTGTTTTGCCTGGGAGGGGGAGCATTGTTTACATTTTATTTAGTACATATACTTGGCTGCTACTTGTTTTATTTATTTTATTTAAGTGCTCCTATACAGACATTTTATTTATTTTATTTGTTGGAAATATATGTGGCCTGGGTGCCGTGCCATATTTTCTGTTCACCTGAGTGCCATTTATGAATGTTTTGAGGGAGAATTACTGCCTTTTATTTGCACTACTGTGACTGTTTATTGGAGTTATATATACATGTATATATGAACGTTTTGAGGGAGCATTACTGCCTTCATTTGCACTACTGTTACTGTTAATTGGAGTCATATATATATATATATATGAATGTTTTGAGGGACCATTACTGCCTTCATTTGCACTACTGTGGCTGTTAATTGGAGTTATACGTTTTGAAGGAGCATTACAGCCCTCATTTGCACTACTGTTACTGTTAATTGGAGTCATAGATATATGAATGTTTTGAGGGAGCATTACTGCCTTCATTTGCACTACTGTTACTGTTAATTGGAGTCATATACTGTATATATGAATGTTTTGAGGGAGCATTACTGCCTTCATTTGCACTACTGTGACTGTAAATAATTTCATAGTTATATGAATGTTTGAGACAGATTACTGCCCTTTATTTGCAGTATACTTGAAAAGTAATTTAATTACATAAAAGTAATTTAATTACAATAAGTTAAGTTGTTGTGCCCATTATTTGTGTCTCAAATTATTTTGGTTTGTCCTGATTAAACTTGAATGCCCATTAGAGGTTATTGATGTTTAACTTTTTCATCTCAGTCAGTTCAGGACAAAAAATGTCAACAAAAATCCTTTTTATGATACTCAGTAAACTGTATAAATACGGGTAAACAAGTTATTTAAATAGACACATTTGCTTCCTCACGTGATCGGATCGGTGATTGGTGATCGGTTTTTTTAAACTCTCTGATCGGTGATCGGCCCCTAAAATCCTGATCGTGTAAAGCCTAACCGAATGTGTGTTTTTTTACAATATTCGGCCGAATATATTTGGTTACCGAATATTCAGTGCATCCCTAGACTCAAGCCCTGAACCCTCACTGACTTAACTGACGTCAGCTGTAAGTGATTGAGTGTGAGAGTCTGAAAGGGCTCCGGATGCTATAAATAGGAATGGGACAGCACTTATCCCCTTCTCCACAAAATGCTGTTGACACTGGTGGCTCTGGGCGTGATCATTTAGCGGTTATTGTCAGCACGCAAAAGGCCAATGAGGGATAGACTCCCTGATCAGTCAATCCTTATCCAAGCACTTGCGTTGCAAAATGGGCAAGAGGTAGCCTAAGCTTAAAATAATGAATTTACTGTGTTTTTACCATATGCATGTTTTTCTAAACTAGCATCAAAAGTGCTGTAAGTGATATAGTGGTTTCTATCTTATATATCTATCTATATCTATATTGTTACTGTTTGCAGATCTGCTGACCGTGTTTATTTGTTTACGTTTTTTTAACACTTCCGGTGTTCCGAGGGCAACCCCCATAGACATATATACGTAGACGCCACATCGAGCGCTGAGCCATACGTCAACGTCGCCGCCATATTGGATGTGGCAAGGCTGCGCTGTAAACTAATACAAGTAAATGGACTTAATTTCATAAAGTACCTTTCTACAAAGAAATTTACGTTAATGCCTCTCGTTTATTCATTCACACACACACTAATATACTTGGGAAACAG
>NC_065523.1:2921571-2933237 GCF_006386435.1 Epinephelus moara | reverse complement strand
AGGTAAAGGCTATAAGACCATCTCCAAGCAGCTTGATGTTCCTGTGACCACAGTTGCACATGTTATTCAGAGGTTTAAGGTCCACGGGACTGTAGCCAACCTCCCTGGACGTGGTCGCAAGAGGAAAATTGATGACAAATTGAAGAGACGGATAATACGAATGGTAACCAAAGAGCCCAGAACAACTTCCAAAGAGATCAGAGGTGAACTCCAAGGTCAAGGTACATCAGTGTCAGACCGCACCATCCGAAGATCCAAAAATGAAGCATACAAAGAAAAGAACACGGTACCAACTGTGAAACATGGAGGAGGCTGAGTGATGTTCTGGGGCTGCTTTGCTGTAGCTGGCACAGGGTGTCTTGAATCTGTGCAGGGTACAATGAAATCTCAAGACTATCAAGGCATTCTGGAGCGAAATGTGCTGCCCAGTGTCAGAAAGTTTGGTCTCAGTCGCAGGTCATAGGTCCTTCAACAGGATAATGACCCAAAACACACAGCTAAAAACACCCAAGAATGGCTGAGAACAAAACATTGGACTATTCTGAAGTGGCCTTCTATGAGCCCTGGGGCCTGTATCACGAAGCGAGATCAACCTTTCCTGGGTTACCCAGATCTATCCTGGGTTGACTAACCCTAACAATGGCAATCAGGATAATCGGTATCACGACGCTGGATATCAACTCGGTAACTCAACCCAGGGTTGCTTTATCAAGAGCCGTGAACGCGCACGCAGCGGACCAATCATAATCATGACAGAAGCGCAGCGTCACTGAGTGGCCTCACAGAGCGCCATATGTAAGGGGAAAAAAAGTATTTCTAGTGAGGATCAGAGATTAATTCTACTAAAATATGAGGAGGAGAAAAGCAACATTACAGAAAAGGCCAACACTATGGCAGCTGCAGGAAGAGGAAACATGCGTGGCAACGCATAAGGGGATGAATAATGTTTAGTTTTAGTTTAGATTAGTTTATTTGCACATAATGTTAAAAACAGACAGTATAAAATTTACAAGATTAAAAAAAGAAAAGTGCCGGAGAGGTTAGAAGCCACTGAAGGCTTATCAAAGAAATTCCCCTGTCAAAACATCAATGAAATCACATAATAGAGAAGAAAAAAAAATGGGTAAGGAAAGAAGAAAGAAAGGAGGAGAGAGGGAAAAATCAAGACAAAATAAGGTAGCAAATAAAATTATGTGTAGGTTAAATTACTCTTCACTGTTTCAAGTAGCTACAGTACCTGTACCTGTACATCTGACACTGATCACACCCTTGAATCCCATGAAATCAATGCTGCGCAGATGAATTGCGTATATTACAATTATCGTCTAACATCATTGCATCTGATAAATTGGTCTTCTTTGTCATAACGTTATATATGCTACAATAAAGCTTCTTTTTTTTTCTATTAAGATTTTTTATTACAAATTTTAAACATAAACAACACAAACGGACAAATCACCAAATTAACACAGAAAACGCAAAATAAACCCACAATTGAACACTAAATAAAAGACACAAAAAATAAAATAAAGTAAGTAACTAAAATAAATAAATAAAAGGGGGTGGGGGAATGCAAGAGTGGCACCCAGTAAATAGCAGAACACAATATTATGCTCTCATTATTCCATTTGCACAATCATGAATCCAACGCCAGACAGAACTGAAGTGATACAGGGACAGTAATTAACACAGTCTAATTGATTATCATTGACTCACTTTACAGAAAGGGAAGAAGCAGAAAAGATAAATAAATCAATAAATGTGAATAGCAAAATAAATAAAAACATTTCATGAATGAGCAAAATACACACACAAGCCTGGTCAGGTAAGGCTGTTGCGAACAATGTCCCAGTGGCCCTCATGGCCCTTCTCAAAGTCTTTTAGCAGGCCAGCTGCACGTTCCATGTTCAACAAGTCTAGATATTCCTCCATCCATAATTCCCTGGAAAAACAGGCTGGTTTGCGTACTTTCCAGTTCATTAGAATTAATCTTGAATTAAGTGGTAAGGCAACCCAGAGTCCAAAGCTGGTCAACAATGATTCCAAAACTATTATCTGGTATATGGCCGAGCAGGCATGCTGAAGGACAGACTGGAAAATTAACATTGAATAATTGTGACAATAGGGATGTTACCTCTAACCAGAGTGTTTTGATTGCTGGGCAGTCCCACAGCAAGTGGAGTAATGTACCACGGTTACCACAGTTCTTGTACTGTATAATCCTAAATCTGACACATTTAGAAATGTGCAAAGCTGATCTCCAGATTCTATTCCGTTGAGAAGGAGTTAAGGATATATTGAGATCATGCTCCCAAGCCCGCTGAATAGGAGAATATGCATTAGGAATAGCTCTGAACATTAAACTATAAATATTAGAAAACCATGCCTTTTGAAAATGTTGCCTTTTTCAGAAGCTGATCCCAGTCAGAGCATGAGGCTGGAGAGGCGCCCTCTTTACATTTCTTGTTTATAACAGATGATACCTGTGCATATGTTAAAAATGATGAGTCTGTAATGCCAAACTGATTTTTGATTTGTTGAAAGGAAAGAAGAGTGTCACTAAAAATTTGACCAACTGAAACAATGCCAAGTCTCTGCCACGTTTTATTGTTTAAGGTGCCTGCACCCGATAAAAAGATGGGATTGCACCAAATAGGACAGGATGGAAGAGAGAGCCCCTCGATGCCCAGTCTCCTGTGCCACTGCTTCACTATAGAGCAAGAGAACCTAATAATAATGCTTTCTAGGAGAGGAGGAGGTCTGGGGCAGTACCACAATGATGACAATGATATGTTTTTATGGCGAGATAAAATAGTTTTCTCCAGCCATTCCCAACTACCTATCAGGACGTCAAGTTTATAAGCCCATGTTAGTGGGTACCTTGCATTATATGAAAGATAGTACTGATATACATCTGGGACCCCTAACCCACCCCTGGATCTCGGTATACTTAACTTCTTAAGAGCAATTCTGGGTTTTTTATTATTCCAGAGGAATTGGATAAAAAGAGATTTGATGTCTCTAAACCAACATTGAGGAAATGTGTGATAATATGAATGAGTCTAGGTAAGACATTAATTTTCAATATTTCCGTTCTTCCCCAGAGAGACAATGATAAGGCTGTCCATCTGATGATGTCGTCCTTGATCGACTGGAGTATGCCGGGGCCATTTAGACTAAAGATTTTAGTAATAGGAGAAATTATATTTATCCCCAGATATTTCATTCCATTTGTCTTCCAAATAAAAGGGGTGCCTTTTAAATCAGATTTAAATGTGTGAGAGTTGAGTGGGATTGCCTCACTCTTATTCCAATTAATCTTATAACCAGAAAAACTGCCGAATAGATTAACCAAACTGAGAACTGCATGTATGGAAGATGCTGGTTTACTTAAGGTGAGTAATATATCATCAGCATACATATTCAATTTAAAACTATGTCCAGGGAAATCCACACCATGTATATCAGTGCTGGCACGTATTGCACATGCTAATGGTTCAAGAGCAATAATGAAAAGCAGGGGACTGACCAGGCAACCCTGCCTCACACCTCTTTGTAGAGGGAAAGGTTTTGAAAGTAAACCATTAGTTTTAACAGAGGAAAATGGGGCACTGTAAAGGGCTTTAACCCAGTTTATGAACTTAGAGCCAAAACCAAATTTTTTAAATGTGAAAAATAAATATGGCCACTCTATCTGATCAAAAGCTTTTTCAGCGTCCAATGATGCTGCAATGATTGGAGACTCACTGGAACCAGCATGTAGCATAATCTGAAAAACCCTTCGCATATTATTTGATGACAGACGACCTGGGATAAAACCTACTTGATCTAAATGAACTATAGATGAGACTACCTTCTCCAAATGGAGTGCCAAAGTCTTAGCAAAAATCTTATAATCACAATTCAACAAACTTATAGGCCAGTAGTTACTCATCAAAACGTCTTTCCCTGGTTTGGGTAACAGAGAAATAGTAGCTTTACTCATAGATGGGGGCATGGATTTGGACTCCAGTATTTCATTGAATAATAACAGTAAATATGGGGAGAGCTGTTCTTTAAAACACTTGTAGAATTCAATCCCCAGACCGTCATCCCCTGGGGCTTTACCTGAGGACATTTTCAAGATTGCACTCTCAATCTCAGTTTGTGTAACTGTGCGTTGCCACCAAAAGATTCAAAATTGCCAGCGGGCGCTCTGGTCGCTGGAATCGCTCTGCACTGCCAGCGTAGCAGGCGCTGGTAGCTGCTGGCAGCGGCCAAAGGGGCGGGGCGGGCGCTGCAGATGTCTGACCAGCTGTGCAAATATGGATGAATAAATCTACTATCACTGATGTCTATACTCTGTATTATTCATGACTTTAATTTCACAATTCAAGTACTAATTAATAAACACACAATAAAAACAGTCATATAGCCTTTATAAGTTTTTTATTTGTGTAAGTTTACCCTCCTGTTGGCACGTAGGACCATTGAGAAATGTAATTGGTGGTAAATAAGCGGGAGCTTATTGAGAAATGTAATTGGTGGTAAATAAGCGGGAGCTTATTTGGGGGGAAAACAAAGTCTATAAATATAGCATACACATCTTCCGGTTTCCTCTTTCACCATGGATCGTACTTGGGGAAGCCTCCTTTGTATTGCTGCAGTCTATTTGCTGAGAAAACGGAGAGCCCGGCGCCGTCGGTCCATCTGGGTCCACAGTGTGTTGCAAACCCGGCAACTCCACGGTGAATTTCACCGGCTGGTACAGGAGCTTCGTTTTGACGATGTCTGGTTCCAGCGCTATTTCCGACTGGACAAGAGTCAATTTGATGATCTGCTCACCAAGGTTCCGACTGGACAAGAGTCAATTTGATGATCTGCTCACCAAGGTTGGTCCACGGATCTACCGGATGGACATCGACTACCGGCAAGCCATTGGTCCCAGTGAATGCCTGGCTGTCTGTCTGCGGTAAGCTTCTCTCCCTCTCCCAGCCCCCAGAAGACTGGAGAGCCATTTCAGCCGACTTCTATGACCGCTGGAACTTCCCTAACTGTCTGGGATCCATCGACGGAAAGCATGTCGTCATCCAGGCTCCAAAGAACACTGGCTCACTCTTCTATAACTACAAGGGGACATTCTCTATTGTCCTCTTGGCAGTTGTGGATGCTCGATACTGCTTCCGTGTGGTGGATGTTGGTGGTTTTGGGAGGACCAGCGATGGAGGGACCCTGGCCAACTCCACCTTTGGCCAGGCACTCACCAGTGGGACTCTCCAGATCCCAGAAGATGCCATCCTTCCAGGAGCTGATCACTTGGGGCCACAACCCTACGTGTTTGTGGCAGATGAAGCCTTTCCCCTCCGCAGGGACCTCATGAGGCCTTTTCCAGGAGCCAACCTCCCTCCAAGGAACAGGGTCTTCAACTACAGGCTGTCCCGAGCGAGGCTGATTGTGGAGAATACCTTTGGTATTCTATCCTCTCAGTGGCGCATGTACCGGCGGGTGATTGGTCTGAGCCCTGAAAATGTGGAGGCATGTGTGAAGGCTACCTGTGTCCTGCACAATTTCCTCAGGAGGAACACCACCACCAGGAGGGAACCAGTGCCTGTGTCAGAGGAGGAGGTGTCAGTGCTGCAGGGCTTGAGAAGAGTGGGGAGCAACAATGCTGCACGGGAGGCCATCCGTGTGAGAGAGATCTACGCTGCCTACTTTTCAGCTGAGGGTGCAGTACCTTGGCAACCCAGGGAATGATCGTCATTTCATCATCCACAAAAAGGTTCTTTTAAGAACCAACCACATTAAACTAAAGGCATATTTCCTTTTTCTGTTGGTCATTTTTTGTTCTTCATTGTCTGGTTCAGAAATAATATTGTTCACACAAGACACAGTTTATCATTATTATTACTGAAGACAGAGTCTTATTCCAAGTGTCATGATTTTTTATTTCAAATATTGGCCCTCTGTTGATTGTAGTAACTAAATTTTATATGTAGTCACATTTTTAACCCTCTCTTGAATTAACTGAATTAATCTTGTCATAATCTAATAACATCACATGAACAAATCTATTTACCTTTTGGTCCAGAAGGCATCTGAAACATGCATACTGTTAAAAGCTAACATCATATTCATTGATAAAAAATAAAACAAAAAAACATCATAAAATGAAATTTTTTTTTTTTTTTTAAGTATTTATTGAAATCACAACATTTGTGTTGAAATGGCTCAATGGTATTTTAAACGTCACATTGAGTAAAAAAATTATTGTAAACAGAATAATTAAGACAATTTATGCAAGGAACAGGATATGGTACAAATGGGAGGGAAACTAAACTCAAAAAATAACTGGCTTTTTAAAACACTGGATATTGCTACAGGACTGTAGGTGGTGCTATAGGACAAAGAGTGACACTAGGTTACAATATTGTGCTTTTTAGCACAATTAAATCATCAAAATGTTTGAACAAAACAAATGTGTTGTCATTTTATGTAAATTTGGTCTACTGACCATACAGTCCCAAAATAAGTGTAAAATTGGTGATAATGAGTTAGAGTTGATGAACAATGTGAAACACAGAATTGGGTGATAATTTTATGCTGCATGCTTTGTAACCAGTCAAACCAATTTGACACAGGAGGACAACAGGAGTAAATTTGATTCATATAATATTAACAAAAACAAAGAACAATTTCCCTAACAAAAAAAATGTGTCCAAAATCCCAAATTAGCCTTCTTGTTCTTCTGCCTGTTGGCAGGTTGCCTCAAAAATCAGTCTGTGAATTTTAAATTTCACGTCTGCCTTCCTTCAAGCTGACAGGGCCTTGAGGTCAGGGAGAAGACCCTCGAAGAATAGTCTGTCTGGGTCAGGGGGTGCTGCCGGTGCTGCCTGGCTCACAGCCTTCTCCATGGCACCCATCAGCTGCCTCTCAAATGGGGAGAGGGTACTCTCATGTGCCCTCTTCTGTGGCCTGAACCTCTCTCTGGAGGTAGATGGTGTGGGTGTCGGTGTGGGAGTGGGTATGGTCATGGGTGTGGGCGTGGATGTGGGTGTAGGTGTGAGTGTGGGTGTGGGTATGGGTGTGGGTGTGGGTGTTTCTGGGTCAGGGGGTACAGGCTCCAGGTAAAGGGTTATCTCCTCCTCCATCTGACTGGGCTCTGTGACCTGGCTGGCTGCAGAAAACTCTCCCTGCTCCTGACTGCTCTCGCTGGCAGCAGGCATATTGCTGCTCGTGGCCCTTTCCTCCATGAAAGGATTGAGGAAGCTCATCACTTGGGTGTAGCGCCATGGGAGTTGGCCTGAAGCCTCACTTCCACTCCTGTGCCTGTCCTTTTCCTTCTTTCTCTCCCTTCTGTATGTGTCCCTCAAGCTCTTCCATCTTTTCCTACAATCCTCAACTATACACAACAGACAGAAAAATCAACACCTCTCCCTCTGTGTATTTTTAGATAGATAGCCTTTATTTTCCCATAGGGAAATCTGTTTTGACAATCTGTCACCGCCAAACATTGAACAACATATGAATATACATAATGCACAAGCACCAACCAGACATTGTGTCAAGCTGATTGGAAAAACAAATAGTAAATTATATTATTTATTATATATTGTAATAAATAGTTAATCATAATCATTATATCCTTTGTAGTTAGCCTAAGTTACCTGTTCACCTAGCTTGTGGTTTGCATTTGTTTACATGGATCTACACTTATATATGTGCCTTTACTTACCAGATATGCCAACAATATCAGACACCTGTTTCCAGGCATCATTCTTTTTTTTGATGTCTCTGTATATGAATAAAGACACATCATATAAGACTGGGAAAGCTGCAACTGTACTTATAAGTTTTTCCTCCATTTTCCTCTTTCTTCTTCTCTGTTTTCTCTTTTCTTCTTCTCTCTTCTCTTCTCTGTTTCAATTTCTCCCTCCTTCGACTTGAATCCCGGTCTGCAATTGGCTGCTGCTTCGGCGGCGGCGCTGCTCATTTGCATAAAGTTCAGCTTCTGTCAACTTCAGCTTGACGCTCTGGTCGCCGGCATCGCGCTGCTCGCGGTCGCTCGCTGCAGCCGACGTGAGTGACGCCCTTCGTCGTGAGTGTTCATTGAAAATGAATGGTTGCTGGCTGCTTATGACGCTCATGAATCTTTTGGTGGGAACGCACAGTAAGAGGGGCGTCAAGAGCATCTTTATCAACTGAACTGACTCTCGAAAGGTTAAAGCGTGTGAAGAAGCTATCCAGCTCACTTTCACTGGACTTATTTTCTGAACTATAAAGTTTAGAGTAATAGTTTTTAAAAGACTGATTAATTATAGTTACATCATATTGTAACGTACCGTTCTCATCTTTAATTGCAGGAATTGTCTGCCTACATTCTATATGCTTTAAACTATGAGCTAGTATTTGCCCTGCTTTATCTCCAGTTTCAAAATAAAGTCTACGCAAACAAAAAAGAGCAAATGCTGTCTCCTCATGCACTAACCTTTGCAAGTCAGTTCTAGCGGTGAGAAGAGATTTTCTCAAATCTATGTTGGATGGGTTCAGCATGTGCTGCTCCTCTAAACCCTTAAGTTTATTGTTTAATTTGGTTTTTATCTCCACACGCTTTTTTCTCTCTGCCGAGGCGAAACTGATCACCCAGCCCCTACAGGTAGCCTTAAAGGCCTCCCATACAGTGGCTACACATGATACAGAATTTAAGTTTATCATGAAAAAGTCAGAAATTTGTTTTTTCATAAGGGAAATAAACTCTTCATTTTTTAGAAGTGATGTGTTGAGTCGCCATTGCCTAGATTTACAGGGGTTGGTCAAAGGAAAAAATGTAACTAAAACTGCAGCATGGTCACTTCCAGCAATCGTATCCATTTTAATCTCAAGAACATTTTGAACTAAGTTTGAAGACATCATAATGTAATCTATTCTGGAGTACGAATTATGCGCTCTAGAATAAAAGGAGTACTCTCGAGCTTCTGGGTTAACCAGACGCCACACATCTATAACAGCAAACTGTGATTGAAACTCCCTTAGTGCTACTGATATCTGTTTGTCTGAAGGGAGGGGGGGGCTAGATTGATCTAATGCAGGGTCACAAACAGAATTAAAATCACCACCTATAATAAGAGGTCCTTCCATTGACTGAGATATCACTGGGCTAAGAGAAGCAAAAAACATAGGTTGTAGTGTATTTGGGGAATACAAATTCACAAGTGTCAATTTTTCATTTACAAACCGGCCCGAAACTATAACAAATCTTCCATCATTGTCATGATGCATGCTAGAAAATTTGAATGGGATCTTTTTGGAAATAAGAATACTAACACCTCTGCTTCCTTTAGCACCAGGGGAGGAGAATACCTGCCCTACCCATTTCTGTTTCAGTTTATTCGATTCTGTGGCGTTCAGATGAGTCTCCTGCAGCATGGCAATATCACAGTTGAGAGAATTTAGATACACCAATATTTTGTAACGTTTGATTGGATTATTAATTCCATTTACATTAAAACTAACCAAAGTAATTTTATTCAGTCGTATATCCATACAGTAAGAATCACATCATTTAAATCAAAATACTGATAACATGACGCGCCTCAGCACCAAGCAGACACCGGCCCCGCAGGTAATCAGTGAGGCCGATGCGCAGCAGGTGCGACGGCGTGCACCAGGGCAAATGCCCCGAAACCCCGCTGCAGGGGAAAGCATGTGAACAAGAAATTAGGAAGGGTGTCACTCTTGCATCAAAAGAAGAGGGGAATAACAAATGAACACTATTTACCAGAGGAAAAAAATAGTACATAAACACCGACAAAAACATAAACATATCGGCCGATTGGCCAATCCTGGCACAAAAGCCAGTTTTGGTTCCCATATCCGCGATGATGCGGCGAAAACACGACTAGAACCCAGCTTCCCCTTATCATATGAATCCAGTAGAACTCAAATAAAAGATACCCCCAATTATTATAAAATGAACGTGATAAATGAAAAATTATAGCCTAAATGACAAACAGTTTTGAACAGTTCAAAGATGGCATATCATAGCCCATAACCTATTTAGGGGGGGGGGGGGGGGGGGGTAAATTGTGGAACCGCCAGTAAAGTTTTAATGACACATTTTCAAAATCCAACCTGTGACGTTGTGGGCTCCATAACACCATGGGCACCGCGTTCCTAGATCAGTCAGAAAAACTCTGGAAGATGTTTTTTCAAGTCCTTTTCTGCATCCTTGGGTGAGGTGTAGGTAAGCTTTTCCCCGTTGATGGAGACAATGAGCGATCCTGGGTAAACGATGCCAAATCGTACCCCAGCTTTGTGAAGCCGCTTCTTCACGTCGTTATATTGGGCACGTCTCCTTGATTCTTCTGCAGAGAAATCTTGATATACTGAAAAGCGCTGGCCTCCCCAGGTGAGCTGTTTTCTGGTGGCAGCTCTGAGGATGTCTTGCTTGTCTCTCCAGCGCAGCAAGCGTAGGATGATGGGACGAGGTGGCTGGTCCGGATTTGGCATCGGCCTTGGTGTGCGATGCACACGGTCTATCTCCGGAGCCAGCTGGTCATTTGGTCGGTCTAGTATGTAGCGCAGGATATTGTCCAGTGCGCCATAGATATCGCCCGCCTCCATACCTTCTTTGAGCCCCACCAACCTTAAGTTGTTGCGGCGACTTCTGTTTTCCATATCATCCACTTTACGATGTAGCGTCTGAATCTGCTTGGTAGTTTGGGATAGTTCAGTGGAGGAGCTTTCTACCTTGTCCTCCAACTCTCCGATGTGGCGTTCCTCATTGCTTAATCTGTTGAGCATAGCTGTGTCTTTATTAAGGCTGGAAATGGACTCAGCCATGCTGTCCATTTTGGTATCAAAATCCTCTCGAATTTGTTTGAGCTGGAAGGCAATACTTCTGGCCCACCTAGGTGTGTCTGTCAGCTCATCCTCACTGCACACCTGTTGCTGCTCAGAGGCACAAGCCAGCTGATGAGTGCCGGCTGCCATATCACCGGACACGTTTGAAGCGATTTTCTTCTTGCTGCTTCTAGTAATTCGGTCACATGAGTCATCAGGTGAAGATGACACGCTAGACGCCACCTCGGCTCCCCGTAATTCATGATTTGCTCCAGATTTACCAGGAGACAACAGATATAACCGTCGGACTTTGGTAGTATATTGACAATATAATTGGTTATGCTACAATAAAGCTTAAAGCCGACGCCACAATTAAATCATATCAACACCAAATTGATAGTCTGAATAAAATCATCCTGATATTGAGCTATGTTAGAAATTAACAGCTGCGCAAAAATATACCTAGTCTCCCTCTTTAAAAAACAAAAAGGAAAATCCCTCAAACACCATGAAGTGTAGACATGATAGGCTAATTTCCACATATCCAGCAGCAAAGCTGTCAATTAGGCCCATTATCTTTAACAAGGATCATTTCCTCCAACAACAAAACAAAATGTTGGCACTAATTAATGGTGCTATTAAGTGTCCGCAAATGATCAGTTTCTTTCTTATGAAGGGAGGGGATGAAATTTCGACTTCTTTCCACTCCTTTTTGAACAATCTTTTCATTGTCTGTTGTTGTTGCTTTCTTTTCTTTTTTAATGTTCAAAATAAACTTTCAAATCAAAATCAATCAAATTAATTAAACTTCCTGTCATGACTGGGCTGCATTTCTGTCAGCGGAGTCA
>NC_065523.1:2918195-2921337 GCF_006386435.1 Epinephelus moara | reverse complement strand
ATATATATATATATATATATATATATATGTATATATATATATGTATATATACACACACTGTGTATTGTTTTTTGGCACTACCTTGTTCTCTATAGCTGATGTAACGTGAATTACTCCTGTGTGGGATCAATAAAGTTCTCATCTTAGCCATCTGAGAAGATCAAATACATTGTTTTTGGTGCCTAACTGTTTCCCAAGTATATTAGTGCGTGTGTGAATGAATAAACGAGAGGCATTAACGTAAATTTCTTTGTAAAAAGGCGCTTTATGAAATTAAGTCCATTTACTTGTATTAGTTTACAGCGCAGCCTTGCCACATCCAATATGGCGGTGACGTTGATGTATCGCAGCAGCGGGAAAACCCACTCGATGCGGCGTCTACGTATATATGTCTATGGCAACCCCTGTATTTGACGTCACAACGCTATGAACTGTGGGTAATTTCCTAACCGTAAATCCGCATTGATGCTGACCTACGGTAAGGGGGCATAAAGGGCTCACTCACTGACTCACTGGCCCTGTCCAAATACCCGCACTTGTGCCCTGAGGTCTTCCCTGAAGTGCACTTGCCAAAAGTGCAGTTAGGGGCGCAAGTGCGCAAGGGATCAACACTGTTTAAAAAGGAGAATTGGGACAGTTGCGTACACGTCACTTCTGTTTGGGTCCAGCTGGTCCGTCTCCTAGGAGACGAAACATGGCGTTAGAGGAAATAACGTTGTTCGCAGCACTGCTGCTGCAAATGATAAATAGATAGAATCAGCGAATGATGAGGAGGATTAGGAGCCGCAGGAGAAGGCGGCATCTACATCAGATCCAAGTATTGATGCTGATGCCCAACCAACAGGTAAATTAAATTAAATTTTACTCTTGAATTTACCTGTTAATAATGTGTATATTAGCTGTAACATCTTTTTTTACTCTACCGTTAACGTAGCCTAGATTACCTTTATTACTATTAAAACGTTTTTTGCTTGGATAAATTGTGGTAAATTGTGATATAAAATAAAGTATAAAGACATACTGTAATAAAATAATAATAATTAAAGACACAATCAAAACTGTAAAGTGATGTGGACTGTCATACAAACCTCCAGTCAACTGTAAACTGTATATTATTTCCAGGGGCGTCATGCAACCCCAAAATGTGAGGGGGCACAGTGGATTGGATTCGTGCGCTATGCGCGCGCACAAATTTTTTTGGGGGATGCCCTCAAATCACTTATTTTGGGCCCCTGCTGCACAACGCCTTGAGGTTGGATAGGGCCCAAACTCAAAGCCGACCCCCCCGTCCAGACACACACACACACACACACACACACACACACACACACACTTAACGCATCTACACTTTGCCATGTAAACTATTTTGTGTAAGGAGGAAAGGAGTTTTTCTCAAACAAACCCTAACAGCTAGGAAAATATTGCAAACATAGCTAAGCTTATTGTATTGCATAAAATATTTGGCTACACACTAACGTTAATACACACAAACGTGAACCCAGGCCGGTTCCCACTACTGACAGCAAAACGTAACGTGACGTAGATAACGTTAGCCAATGTTATTGGCAACGGCGTGCCAAGGCAATAAAAAAGGACACAATCATACACACTCACCCATCTTGTTAGGCGGCCTAACGTTGAAACACAGATACACCAAAATAAATCCCGTCCCAAGTTTTTCTGATACTTCCATGGATACTCCCTAGGCTACTAGTAGCTGATTAGTCAGGCTAACGTTACAGTCCAGACATTATAGGCTAACGTTAACCCTTAGGTTAGATCGCCGTCATCGCCGGCGATACCGGGGGGGGGGTATAGTCGTACTCTTTCGCGTCTATTTCCGGAACGGAAAATAAGAGCGACGTAATTCTTTTTTTAATGAAAGCAGGACACTTCAGCCTTTACATCGATCCCATCGGTGTGTTTATAGCTTACCCGGAAGCCTAGATGTCAAGCCGGTAAGATCGGCTGTCCAATGGGAGACCCGGGTGGCTAAAATCCAATGGGAAAGCTGTGAGCGGTCACATGATCGGCCAAAGATCGTTTATTATCAAGATGGTTGCTCTGTTGCCGTGTGTGATCACTACTAACAGGAAATCTCCCCTAAATCCTAATAAATAATGCGTAAATTACCATTTATGCATTTTATGCAAGTTACGGCCACTAAATGGGCCTGAGATGAAGGAGATTATTTAGAATACATTTCACTCAATATGACCACTGATCATAGCTAGATGGTAAAATAATAAGTAAGGTAAAGTAAGTAAAATAAAATTGGTTGAAAAAAAAAAAAAAATCATCCCTCAAATCTGAGGGGGCACGTGCGCCCTCGGTTTCTATTGACGTGACGCGTCTGATTATTTCATTATTAACGCCCTGTCATGTATTATTAGTCCACACAGCGTGTTGTTTGACGTTATATTCCTCTAACGGTTGTTGTCAGTCGGAGTTAACGGCTTGCGGACACATCAGTTACCGTTTGAAGATGGTGAGTTGTACTGGCCAGCTGTGCAGTGTTACGGCGTCACGACACTACGGAGGATTCTGGGTAAAATCCTTCAGCGAAGTGAGGTCTGATGCGCACTTTCGGAAGGGGTGCATTAAGGGCGCAGGTTTGCACCCCTTGATAACAACAGAGGACAATTTGGACACCCTACGCACTTGCGCCCCTTAGCGGGAGCGCGCAATTAAGGGGCACAAGGGCGCAAGTGCGGGTATTTGGACAGGCGCACTGACTTGATGATTTGACAATGGGACAGCCCTCACACACTCATGCACTTCACATGAACGCGCCTCTAAGTCAGTGAGTCTGTAAGGGATCGGATTGGAATTGGGCCTTCGTTTCTCAGCTCAGGCTCAGTCAACCTGGAGATAGGGATTAGGCTCAGAGTTTGTTGAGCCTGCTTCCTGAAATAGGGCACTGAGGTCAAGCCAGCCCTCACTTTGAAACATTTGGTCAAGCCAGCCCTCACGTGTTTTAGCGGTGCGCGAGTATAATTCAGTTCAATTCAATTCAATTTTATTTATAAAGCCCAATATCACAAATCACAATTTGCCTCACAGGGCTTTACAGCATACGACATCCCTCTGTCCTTATGACCCTCACAGTGGATAAGGAAAAACTCCCCAAAAAAAACCCTTT
>NC_065523.1:2905950-2914443 GCF_006386435.1 Epinephelus moara | reverse complement strand
TTTGTATAAAACTATGAAAACTATGACTGGGTAACTGAACTAGAAGCTCAGAGAGGCGTATAGGACTGCGTCTCCGAGTCCTGGTCTCAACTCTGGGTTGTCAGGGATTTGATTTACTAATAAAGTTTGTCAGGTTCCTAGAAATGAGAGCAGCTCCATCCAAAGTGGGATGAATGCCGTCTCTCCTAATAAGACCAGGTTTTCCCCAGAAAGTTTGCCAATTATTAACGAAAGCCACATCGTTTGCTGGACACCACCTGGACAGCCAGCGATTAAATGATGACATGCGGCTAAACATGCCACCTGGACAGCCAGCGATTAAATGATGACATGCGGCTAAACATGTATACTACACATTACGGCAAGAGCGAGAAAGGACTGATTTCAAAGTAAAAACAAGCTTCAAAAACAACCTCAGGGTGTCACCCAGAAAACATCACGTCAATCTGATGTAGCATTTCAAAATAAAAGCCCTCTGAACTGTCATATTTCCCTGTGCTCCATCTACAGTAAAATTAATATATTTTTTTAAAAACTACCCGTTATTACTCAACCGTTCCACTTCAGACTGATAGTACTCGACCTCAGGGTGTCACCCAGAAAATATCAAGTCAATCTGATGTAGCATTTCAGAATAAAAGCCCTCTGAACTGTCATATTTTACTGTACTCCTTGTACATTAAGATTAACGTTTAAAAAAAACTACCCGTTATTAATCAACCGTTTCATGCCAGACTGATAGTACTCAACCTCAGGGTGTCACCCAGAAAATATAGGGTCAATCTGATGTTGTATTTCAGAATAAAAGCCCTCTGAACTGTCATATTTTACTGTGCTCCTTGTACATTAAGATTAACATTTAAAAAAAACTACCCGTTATTACTCAACCGTTTCATGCCAGACTGATAGTACATGACCTCAGGGTGTCACCCAGAAAATATAGGGTCAATCTGATGTAGAATTTCAGAATAAAAGCCCTCTGAACTGTCATATTTTACTGTGCTCCTTGTAGATTAAGAATAACATTTAAAAAAAACTAGCTGTTATTACTCAACCGTTCCACGTCAGACTGATAGTACTCGACCTCAGGGTGTCACCCAGAAAATATAGGGTCAATCTGATGTAGAATTTCAGAATAAAAGCCCTCTGAGCTGTCATATTTTACCGTTCTCCTTGTACATTAAGATTAACTTTTTTTTTTTTTTTTAAAACTACCTGTTATTACTCAACCGTTCCACTTCAGACTGATAGTACTCGACCTCAGGGTACCACCCAGAAAATATCAGGTCAATTTGATGTAGCATTTCAGAATAACAGCCGTCTGAACTGTCATATATTCCTGTACTGCTTGTACATTAAGATTAACATTAAAAAAAACTAGCTGTTATTACTCAACCGTTCTACTTCAGACTGATAGTAATAACAGCTAGTTTTATTTAAATGTTATTCTTAATCTACAAGGAGTACAGTAAAATATGACAGTTCAGAGGGCTTTTATTCTGAAATGCTACATCAGATTGACCTGATATTTTCTGGGTGACACCCTGAGGTTGAGTACTATCAGTCTGAAGTGGAACGGTTGAGTAATAAGGGGTAGTTTTTTGTAAAATGTTATTCTTCATGTACAAGGGGCACAGTGAAATATGAAAGTTCAGAGGGCTTTTATTCTGAAATGCTACATCAGATTGACTTGATATTTTCTGGGTGACACCCTGAAGTCGAGTACTATCAGTTTGAAGTGGAACGGTTGAGTAATAGCGGGTAGTTTTGAAAAAAAATATTAATCCTATGTACATGATGCACAGTAAAATATGACAGTTCAGAGGGCTTTTATTCTGAAATGCTACATCAGATTGACCTGATATTTTCTGGGTGACACCATGAGGTCGAGTACTATCAGTATGACATGGAACGGTTGAGTAATAACGGGTAGTTTTTAAAAAAAAAAAATGTTATTCTTAATGTACAAGGATTACAGTAAAATGTGACAGTTCAGAGGTCTTTTATTCTGAAATGCTACCATCAGATTGACCCTATATTTTCTGGGTGACACCCTGAGGTCGCGTACTATCAGTCTGAAGTGGAACAGTTGAGTAATAACAGGTAGTTTTGTTTTAAATGTTATTCTTAATGTACAAGGAGTACAGTAAAATATGACAGTTCAGAGGGCTTTTATTCTGAAATGTTACATCAGATTGACCTGATATTTTCTGGGTGGTACCCTGAGGTCGAGTACTATCAGTCTGAAGTGGAACGGTTGAGTAATAACAGGTAGTTTTTAAAAAAAAATGTTGTTCTTAATGTACAAGGAGTACAGTAAAATATGACAGTTCAGAGGGCTTTTATTCTGAAATTCTACATCAGATTGACTTGACATTTTCTGGGTGACACCCTGAGGTTGTGTACTATCAGTCTGAAGTGGAACGGTTGAGTAATAACAGCTAGCTTGTTTTTTTTTGTTTTTTTTTAAAGTTTTTCTTAATCTACAAGGAGTACAGTAAAATATGACAGTTCAGAGGGCTTTTATTCTGAAATGCTACCATCAGATTGACCCTATATTTTCTGGGTGACACCATGAGGTCGAGTACTATCAGTATGAAATGGAACGGTTGAGTAATAACGGGTAGTTTTTAAAAAAAATGTTATTCGTAATATACAAGGAGTACAGTAAAATATGACAGTTCAGAGGGCTTTTATTCTGAAATGCTACATCAGATTGACCTGATATTTTCTGGGTGATACCCTGAGGTTGAGTACTATCAGTCTGAAGTGGAACGGTTGAGTAATAAGGGATAGTTTTTTTGTAAAATGTGATTCTTCATGTACAAGGGGCACAGTGAAATATGACAGTTCAGAGGGCTTTTATTCTGAAATGCTACATCAGATTGACCTGATATTTTCTGGGTGACACCCTGAGGTCGAGTACTATCAGTCTGAAGTGGAATGGTTGAGTAATAACAGGTAGTTTTTAAAAAATATATTAATCTTACTGTAGATGGAGCACAGGGAAATATGACAGTTCAGAGGGCTTTTATTTTGAAATGCTACGTCAGATTGACATGATGTTTTCTGGGTGACACGCTGAGGTCGTTTTGGAAGCTTGCTTTTACTTTGAAATCAGTCTTTTCTCGCTCTTGCCGTAATGTGTAGTATATGCGCGCACCGCAAAACAACGTGAGGGCTGGCTTGACCAAATGTTTCAAAGTGAGGGCTGGCTTGACCTCAGTAATAGGGCCCAGGTCAGAGTCACACGTTGGGTCTCATTCATGAAAAGTGAGTAAATCTGTGTGTAGATTTGCACATAAAAGCCCACGCTACTAAAAACCTACTCCGGATTCAGGAACGCCGCGGGAAACTCAGATTTGATCGTAAACACGTGTGTATGATCATGAATGCCAATCCATCGTAATGTGACAGCGCGCTCCCGGTAATCAGCAATTAGCAGGTAAAATTATAATCCTGTAACTCATCAACCCGACGCTCAGGAATGATCACCCTCTGTGTGACTGAATGGAAAAGGCGATCACTGATGTGAAAGTGTTTCTTGCTGACAGACAGACTCTCTGACTTTGATTGTAATCATAATTAACGTTGATGACCGAAATAACAGATCGTGAAGAGAAAAATCTTTCCAATAGCCTAAATGAAGAAAGTGTTTTTTCCTTGTTTGTTCAGATTTTTAACTCGATGGAATTAGAAAACAAATCAAATATAAAACGTGGCAGTGATACACTGACTTTAATCTCTTACCTGTCTTCGCTCTGTATGAAACTCCAGTGATGTTGGGATGTGTCAGATCAGTCCGATCAGCTGTCCAATCAATAACTGATATCCAATCAGGGGGTGTGTCGGTCGGTAATGACTTCCGCGAAGGCTGCACTCATGTAGGCCTATCCTTGCTTCCCTCTCCTCTGAAAGCCTTCTCTCTCCTCGACTCCTCCGAGCGCATTTAACGTATTGAGACGTCCTACAAGATGGCGAGTGTGGATCGATTTCCGTGAGTGATCGAGGCTCGAGGACCGCGGAGTCGAGGAGGGATATTGGGATGAACCATTGGATTCAGCGTCTGCCCTCGCAGACTTTGCGTGATGACAGAAAATACGTCATACGACGTCCAGAGGGTGTCAGCCTTGGATTCAGTCTCCGACTTGACCACGGCTCTCCTTCACCGCCCCCTGCTGTCTGTTGGCCGCTATTCACTGAGACGTTCTCTGACAGTGTCCTCCCTCATCATCACCAGCAGGGAAGTGATGTCAGACACACCTAGCAGCAGATCACTCAACACAGACAGCAAGAGAGACACAATCTGACCTAAACTCCTCAAAATCCATCTTCATCCGTGGACAGTTGACGCGTATCCATATGATAAATAGCGAGAGCACAAAGTACAGACTTAAACCTTTTAAACAAGCTGCGTATTACCACAATATGAGGTTAGTCGTATTTTAAAACAAGTGGCGAAAGATTGTGAACTGACTTCATCCGGTGACAACACACTTATGATCCAGCCGATCGCTCCAAGAGGTTTTATTAATGTTTTGGATGTTTTGCCTGCTGTGCTTT
The DNA here is from genome assembly GCF_006386435.1 of Epinephelus moara. Classification (NCBI taxonomy): domain Eukaryota; kingdom Metazoa; phylum Chordata; class Actinopteri; order Perciformes; family Serranidae; genus Epinephelus; species Epinephelus moara. The sequence continues at coordinate 2,909,880 of NC_065523.1, read as the reverse complement.
TAAACAGGCTTGGGCTGTAAACCTGGACATTTAGGATATTTGGGAGCTAGCGAGCCTGCTTGCTAGCCGAACACAGATTGCTTATCATGGAGTTGAGAGTGGGGAACCGATATAGACTGGGCAGGAAAATAGGAAGTGGATCATTTGGGGACATCTATCTGGGTAAGTTCCAGACAAATAAAGCTGCTGTCTCTTCTTTGTTTCCAGCAAACTGTTATCTCACCCTGGTACATGACGCTCCAACAGTGTCTCAGCTGCTTTCCTGTCAATCAGCTGTTCACTGATCAATGTTAGCAACATTAGCTGCTAAGTTAGTAGTAACACGTCCATTACCTTGTAGTAATTCACAGTAACCGATGTATTTATTCAGTGTTCTCGACTTGGGAAACACTCTGCTTGTCATAACGTACAGTTCATTTCTGAATGACACGTGATAACAGCAATAATCTAAAGTGACGGCTGCTCTGTAACGTCAGCTAAAGCCTTTGCAAGCTAAACCAGCTATCGTTAGCAGATAGTGTACCCTTACTCACCTGGTACAGGATAGCTGACCAGGCCACTGTCTTCACTGGGAAGTCCCTGAAACTGTAAATGACATGCAGCATAACTCTACAGTACTGATGCTTCTCTGTTCACAATGAGACACAAAAAGGTCCATGCAGTCAAATTTCGCCTTAGTTTCTGAAGGTAACCAAGATATGAAACGTGGGATAATACATTTGTGTGTGATTTGGGTCCTTGAGACTTAATGATGCTCTATGGTCAAGTGAGTATCAGTTGAGGTAGCATGAAACTGGTTAATAAATTAGCTGCTGCTTGTTTATTGCCTGAGGGGACATGTTCATATATTTCTGAGTTTCATCTACAAAATGCCAAGAGCTTTGGCTTATTAATAGGATGTATTGCCTCTTAATGGTGATAGGTAAATATTATTGAGATAAACATGAGCTGTGCTGGTCAAAGATTATTCTCTACATGAGTAGAGTGATTTAGATTGTTAGCATTGATGCTGTCATTAGACATGAGGCACCTTGTGATTAGATTCGTTGATGATTCAGAGTTCAACAATTTAATGATAAAATAACTTATCAATGCACCATGATGCATCAAAAAAACTGATATGTATTAGGGATGCACAGTATTGTTTTTTTTTGCCGATATCTGATATGCTGATATGTAGGCTAACAGCTCATTTTACCAATAACTGATACTGATATAGATATATCAATTTTTCCCCCACCTATATGAAGTGCTGATATCATGTGCATCCCTAATTATGTGCATCCCTAATTTCTATTCGTGATGTATTTTTCTAACTGTGTGACTACTTGCTATTTTGAAAACATAGCGTACTGTGTTTGTAGTGATCCATAATTAAATAAACATATGAATGAATGAACATTGAATTTCCCCTCAGGGGGATTAATAAAGTAAATAAACTAACTAACTAACTAAACTGAATGTATGTGCATACAGGGAGGCTCTTATACAGGACCCTTTCTCTTCAACCGTACAGCAAAAATGCTTCCATACTAGTGCTTTTAAACCAGTCGGTTTGTATCCATCTACAGTTGCACACAATAATCTTTTGTGGGATACTGCAAACCCGAATACTTGACCAGAATTAGTAGCCTATGTAATTACTGCAAACTATTGAATGTTAAATGGTCCACAGCCTTTTTATTTTAAGAAGTTAATACATTGACTAATTAATTTGTAAGCACCTTACAGTTCCATGCCTGTATAGGAATAGCAAAATGAGGGGGAGGTGGAGTCCACTGCTGTTTTATTTACATAATGTCACCAGCAGTGGAGAGCACCCTCTCTGCTGCATCAGCTTCAGAAAAAGCTAAGACGCTAAGTGGACCAAGCGAAGGGTTTTTGAGGTAAAACAGACTTTGTATAGCTATTTTCTTCACAACAGAGTTCTTTTAAGATGTTTAATGCTGCAGTGTGTGTTGATCAGCCAGTCTCATTTGTTAATATTATCACTGATCACTGCTCCGCTCTGTTAACGTTTGTCTCTGGGCGATGGCCTAGAAGGGATTCACAGTATACTTGACATTTGTCTCTTAGAGGCAAATATGTAGACATCTAAGTAAAACAAGCTTGCAACTGCTGCCTTTTGTGAAGATGAATTACAAGTTAACTGTAGCGTGTCCGCGCTGCAAGACTGTCTGAGTACTGTACTGAACTTGTGGTTGAGTTCTGCCTCTTTCATTTCATTAACATCATGTTATTAATAAACATTTGGATACTTGATTATTGACATTGGGGTACTGATGCTGAATCATCCACGTCTGATGCATCTAAGAATCGATTATTTCCCTCACCCCTAGCTATCGTTGATGGTGGGACATTGGAAGTTCATAGTGATAAAGTTAAGTGCTTCATAACTGAGCTCTGTGTGTTTGAGGTACAAATGTTGGGAAAACATAGATAATGGAGAAAAAAAAATTTAAGCACTCATGAGAATCTACACTGAATGAATTAAACGCCACATATTTCTGCCCCTGTGGACAGATCTCTTCGTCACTGACATGTAATCAACAGTCTGACTGTTGGCACCAGTGTTGCCAGATGGGAAATGAAGAAATATTGTACTTGTAGGAGCCAAATTCATTATTTTGTTTTGTGAGAAGTGTATCTTTTTTGCCCCATTAAAGGTTTATTCGTTGTGTTAATTAATATTAATTATTATTAATATTAGAATAATTGGTTATGGTGACCTGCCTGACTTCACGCCTTCTTTTCCCATGTTCCTCTCGTTTCCTTTCCACACCTTTATCTTGTCAGGTAATTTGGGACTCAGGTTGGCTCAGGTAGAGCGGCACTACACAGTTTTTTGACCGCATTTGATTTGTCCTTAAATAGGTTGTCTTGGAGGCTTAAAGCCGTTTTTTTTGTTTATTTTTTATATAGTCAATTGGGGCTGTTTTATGAGAATATTTTGGGTTTTCTTCTAGAATAAATAAGTTCATTTTTATACAATTCCCGTGGGATCCCTCCTCTTTTCTTTTTCCTTTTTTTTGGTCAATTCAAGCGTGTCTGACTCCAAGCGGCATACCTGAAGCCAGAAGGCAGCAAGACTGGTTCGTATATCTGCCTGTCACTTTAAAATTATTGTATTTTGACCCAAACTATTGTATGTACAAAAACAACTTGAAAAATCACACGCTAGGACAGTGCATTTAAAAACGGCCATTTGAATGAAACAACTGCTTTATTCATTAGCCCTTTTTAGATAGGAGTTGTGCAAATTTGCAGGAAAGCCCAATCAGTCTTTTTTCAGCATTGGCAGTATAAAAAACAAAATCGGGGAGTGCAGCAAAATGCCGCCTACCTGCTTTTGTTTATACAGAATGCGCCTTTTTCGGGGCAATGGGGGGCGTGAGCAAGTAACAAAACGTGTAGCTCAGCATGTGACGTAAATAGTGACGTGAGAGGGAAGCCGCAGCTGATCAGTTCTTTGGTGATTCTCTCGTAAGTCGGCCCGTTGCTTGCTAATTCCTGCTATCAGCTGTTTCCTGTTTATCCACCGCCAGTGGCTCGCACGTGTGGCGTCATCAACAGCTCCTCCCACAAGTCTTCAACAGCCCCTCCCGTTGCGGAAGGCCGCCTCGGGCTGTTTAAACTAACAGGGTTCTGTCAGTATGTCTACCCTATAAGGTGGAAAATTGGGCACCTTGGATCACCTTGGATTGGGGCGGCAGTAGCTCAGTCCATAGGGACTTGGGTTTGGAACCGGAGGGTCGCCTGTTCAAGTCCCTGTCCGGACCAAAATATGGAGCGTGGACTGGTAGCTGGAGAGGTGCCAGTTCACCTCTTGGGCACTGCCGAGGTGCCCCTGAGCAAGGCACTGAACCCCCCAACCGCTCAGAGCGCCTGTCATGGGCAGCCCACTCTGACATCTCTCCACTTTGTGCATGT
>NC_065523.1:2886570-2905630 GCF_006386435.1 Epinephelus moara | reverse complement strand
AGTAGCCCATTTTGTTGTCTTTTTTGTAGGCTATTTATCTCATCTTTCTCCTCCTCTATCACTTGAAGCTCTTCAGGTGTCAGTTTCTTGTGCCGTTTTTCACTTGATTTTTTTCTTTCCTTCTCCATTTCTTTTTCTTCAGCGGCATCCCATTCCTCAAAATCCTTGTAGCTACTCTCCAAATAAGTTAAAAGAAATGTTAAAATCAGCAATTTCTGTTTGTCTTTTTCCTCGGAAGTTGTTTGACAGCTGCAGTGTTGCAGGGGAGCGTCCCTAGCAACGCTGGGCTACATAGCAACTGCGTAATGACCGTCTACTAGCAATGGTCATTACACAGTAATATCAGACCGCTGAATGCCGCGTCTGACCAATCAGAATACAGCATTTAATAGAGCCGTGTAATAAACATGATTATGTTTTCTTACTGGTGTCCTTGTCTGTGCTGCTGGACTCTTTTCTTTTAGTACTTTTTTCCTCTGAGTCCGAACTCATGTTCACTCATTTTTTCCAGTGGCTCCTTTTAAAGGGATAGTGCACCCAAAAATGAAAATTCAGCCATTATCTACTCACCCATATGCCAAGGGAGACTCTGGTGAAGTTTTAGAGTCCTCCCAACACTTGCGGAGATCCGAGGGGGGAGTGGGTAGCAGCACAACTCCACCTAATGGAGGCTGACGGCGCCCCAGATTAAAACGTCCAAGAACACATAATTGAAATCACAAAATATCTCCCTACTGCTCGTCCGTAGTGATCCAAGTGTCCTGAAGCCCCGAGATAAAAAGTTGTTTGGAAAAACGACATTTGAACTCTGTTTGTAGCCTCATTGTAGCCTGTAGCTCTAACTGCCTCTCTCTGACCAGCGAAAGCACATGAACACATATTAAGGCAGTGCCCATGTCTCACGGTCTCGCGCAAGTGCACACGTGAGCGTGGTCCACAGAGAGGCAGGTGGACCGCTGGTTGCAGTTTTCTGGGCTTTTTTCTAAAGTGTAGTTGCTTTTTTGGGCTTGCTCTCTAAACGTCGCCTTTCTCTATGTGTTTAGTAAGTTATTTAAACGCATGATAGTATGTCAGACTGCAGATGTTTCCACAGCTCCGCTCCCTCTACCCCTCTCCTTCTCTGCATACACACAGGTGACGATCAGTCAATGAGACTTTTCACATGTAAATTGGGCAATTAATGGAGGTTCTTTAACTATTTTGCTAACAAGTGGGTGAAATATGGAAAGAATTCAATACAGATTTGTAGAATGAGAGGATTAAAAGATTCGACTTCAAGAGGGGGACGATTGAAAGGCAGTGTGCAGATTCATATTCTGTGTGAAATATGTACTCATCATTCAGATCTTGTTCAGCATACCAATACTGTCAGTGAAAGTAAAATGGCTTGTTATATGCATCTTCTTTCCTTTCATTTTCATTCATTCATTTATTATTTCCACATTTTTGGTCGGCTAGTTGGTTTGGTAGAGTTCAAGGGCAGTAAATATAATGTATTTGTAAAGTAATTTTGTGTGCTGGTCCTGGTTGCTTGTTTCTCTCCCAAGATCTGGCAACACTGAACACAACACAGCGTGGAGTGAGTAGCAAGAATGAGTGTGGATAGCGAGGAAATAGTGGAGTAGTAGTTTTTATACCGTCTTGTGTATGTTCATTTATTTGAGTGTTTTCTAATTGTTGTGTTGACATTACATTTTCCTCCGTGTGCCTTGACTGATTACTGTGATTGAAATCAGAAGAAAGCTATTGAGTTTAAAATAAATGTGTTAAAATTTATTTATTTTCTCCTGGTCCTTATTTTAAATACGTTATAAAAAAGTTATCGATAATTATCATTATTGATCAATATAAATCAGCTATATTGTGATATACTTTCCAGCCATATTGCCCACCCAAACCAGAGCTTGGTTTGGTATAAAAGTCTGTATGTGAAGGTTGTCAGAGAACACTTGGGTCCTCTCTTCATGCTGCATGTATTAAAGAGACTTGTTTCCTTACAATGAGTCCGTCACTTCTTCAGAGAGGAGAATTTCCCTCACAGTACACCCTGGACAGGTCACCAGACTATCACCGGGCTAACACATTGAGACAGACAACCATTCACACTCACATTCACACCTACAGACAATTTAGTGTCAACAATTAACCTGCATGTCTTTGGACTGTGGGAGGAAGCTGGAGTACCTGGAGAAAACCCACGCTAACACTGGGGAGAACATGCAAACTCCGCACGGAAGGGCTCCCTCCTGGGATTGAACCAGGAACTCTCTTGCTGTGAGGCAACAGTGCTAACCACTGCATCACCGTTTTCTGCGCCTGACTTCCTGTTTGAGTCAATTGGTCTATGCAAATTGACGTGCCGTCGCGCGACGCTCGTCCGTATTTTTAGCCGAGCCGAGCTGCTTCTAGGCTGCGGCTGGTGGAGCAGCTGACATTGACTTAAATGGCCATTATTAGCTCTGGCACCCACGCCTCGGCCGGATTGCGCACGCCACGGATCCAGTGGGTTGCCATAGATGGGCCTGTCCCAGAGGCAGTCAACTACCAGAGGGCTTTTGAAATGTTCTTTTCGAAGCTGCGTAAAATTAAATGCTCTGATTCAGGGTGCCGTACTTGCAAATCGTGAGGGAGGGAAGGAGGGAAGCAGTAATTTGTGTCTGTTTGTGTGTAATTGATTTGGGTCTTACCTTTTGTTTCCTTTTCATATTGCACATTTTGTATTGTTTTGCGTATCTGTAACTGTGTGAGCGAGTGAGAGAGAGAGAGAGTTTTAAAAGAATATTTTGTCTGCACATGATTTGAAATAATAAAATAGCCCTCCAGAGGCAGATCAGTATGTTAGTCATTTTTCTTTTGATTACTGAAATGTTTAACCACTAATCCTCAACTGTATTTTAAGTGTAACCCTTCACCATAACATACCACTAGTGTTTTCATCAGTAAAAGTAGAACATTTTTCACACATAAGGAGGCCATTAATCATCAGATGACAGGAACGGTGAAGAACGGGCCGATTTACAAGAGAATCGCCGCCTGACTATTGCTGCCTGACTAGCCACGGCTTCCCTCCCACGTCACTGTTTACGTTACACGCTGAGTTACATGTTTTGTTACTTGCTCACGCCCCCCATTGCCCCGAAAAAGGCGCATTCTGTATAAACAAAAGTAGGTAGGCCGCATTTTGCCACACTCCCCGATTTTGCTTTTATACTGCCAATGCTTAAAGAAGACTGATTGGGCTTTCCTGCAAATTTGCACAATTCCTGTTTTAAAAAGGGCTATTGATGATGAGGGGAAATGTGGTTGTTATATAAATTATATTATATTATTGGTATATATAGCTTATGTAGTCTTATTAATGTTAATAAGCATCTTATACCGTCTTATAAGTGCTCATTAACGGTTAATTTGTGCTTATTAAGCATTAATTAGTGCTTATTACAGTACCTTAATATAAAGTGTTGCCCACATGGGACTACTTCCGGTTTTAAGAATAAGGTGTCAACAAAGGTACAAAAAACATATATGTAAATTTGATTAATTTGATTATATTCACAAGAAGTATAAAACAAGTTACCCTTGTCATTCACAAATTAAGAAGTAAGTACTACTAAATTGTGATGAAATGTCTTCATTTTTTGATTTTAGGGTTACTAGAAAAGAAAATTATATTGATAGTTCGGGTCAATGACATACATTTGAGTTGAGGACATTTCTGACTACATACAGACACAAAAATCAAGCTTTTTTACTGCATCACTTTATAATCCAAAGTAAAAGTCCTTGAAATGATTTAAATCTGAAACTTAATCAATCAATCAATTTTATTTATAAAGCCCAATATCACAAAATCACAATTTGCCTCACAGGGCTTTACAGCATACGACATCCCTCTGTCCTTAGGACCCTCACAGCGGATAAGGAAAAACTCCCCCAAAAAAAACCTTTAACGGGGGGGAAAAAAACGGTTGAAACCTCAGGAAGAGCAACTGAGGAGGGATCCCTCTTCCAGGACGGACAGACGTGCAATAGATGTCGTACAGAACAGATCAACATGATAAATTAACAGTAATCCGTATGACACAATGAGACAGACAGAGAGAGAGACAGAGACAGAGAGAAATGCGGTAGACAAAGACAAAGACGGTAATGACAGTAGCTTACAACAACATTAATTAAAGTAATATAATTCTAATTACGGCTATTGTGGTACAATATGTTGAAAGTACATATTAAAGGAGCTATATGTAAGAAATCTAAAGCAAATAGTCGTAAAATCCTCCTAATATGTCACAGAGACTAAGGAATAATGTTCATATAACATACTGATCTCAGCGACAACAATAGTACAGCCAGAATATTCGCATTTTAAATTTTTTTTTACGGTCTGCAAATCATGTTTATGTTTAGAATTTGTGTTTTGGCCTGTTGCGCCACCCACCGCTGTCTACCAGTCACGCAGTCAGTAGAGTCTCAGCATCAGTTACAGTTACGACTGAGCTACAGCAGCACGGCAAGCAGCATTAGCAGTGTCCCGGTACATAGCATTAGCAGCTGGCTCCTCCTCAGCTGTATCCCGGCAGCAGCGTTAGCAGCAGAGAAGCCGGACTTGCTCGAACCGTCCGCTGGAAAACCGGAGATCAAGGACGCGGCGACGCGGCCCTGCCATGGCAGCCGCCCGTGGGCAAACAAATCAGTCTCCAGCGTGCCGCTGTCCAGCAACCTCGAATCTGTAGGGGATGGGGGGCGGACACGACTCGCGGCAGTATTTTGAATTTGAGTGCAGTAACCGTTTTTGGCCACATTCTTACATAAAGCGCCTTTAATATATGATAGTATACATATGTGACAATAATCAAATGTGTATAATAACAGTAGAAGTATGACTAATGATAACAGCAGCAGGAGGCATCTGGCAGGACCACGGCAGCAGCACATCTACACACGTCACACTATCCAGGCACTGCTGCGATATAAGTTAACCTGCGAGACAGTGGAGCACAAAGGCTCCGGAGAAGAAGCCGAGTTAGTGACATGCAGTACAGCCGAGTTAGCGAGATGCAGTAACAGGACATGACAGACAGACAGACAGACTGACAGACTGTCTGTCTGTCTGTCTGTCTGTCTGTCTGTCTACATTACAAACTAAATGATTCGTTGAACTGATCCTATTACATTTGGAAAATACACTGCCCCACACTGCACAACCTGCACTGAAGTGATCCTGTACAGAAAAGACAAACTGAAACTTCTATGATTATCAGCACAAAGGAAGGACACAGTAAGACAGCAGCACATCCAGTAAATAAACACTATCCTCAACTATTTTTAGACAGACACAGCAAATAGTTGTGGTGAAGTTGATATTGTATCAGAGTACCAAATGTGCTAATGAGTCTTTCCTCAAGCAAAGTAAAATGAATGGAAAAAAAATTAATACATTTTAATTATACACCACCTTTTAATGGTGTGTGATAGTGAGAGCAGCTTTGTTTCTAAAAAATAACATATATCAATAATCAAAAATATGTTTTCCCCCTTCAGTTACACAAAGGCAGGAATGATCAAACTAACTGTATATTTATCACATTGGAATTGTTCAATGCGAGGAAGTTTCAGAGCAACAGAGAAACAAAGCATCCCGGTAACCATGGAAACAGACTAGTTCTCTCGCTTTGTTAGTTTGTTTCCATATTATTGGGATTGGGCCAGATAGACTGTAGAAATGGAGGCCAGCTAAGCTACGTAAGGCCTGGTTTTGATCTTTGGCAGCTTAAATGATGATCTCAACTGGTTATTTGATCCAATAGTTGTAAATATTATAATAAATATGTTTTTTGTTTCTGGCCATACAGTAAGATAATTTCTCCAAGATTAGCAAGGTAAGGAGAAGAGGACACTGAGACAGACCACGAGGCCACTGAGAATCTCAACCACAGAGGGCACTGGCAGTGAACGAGTGAGACTCACAGCCGCCAGCAGAGCAGAGTTGAGCGGAGGAATATTGTTGATAGTTGACAAGGATAGAGTGCCGTGTCTAACTTAATTGTGACTTTGGTTATTTGTGACTTTGCACCTCGAGTTGTCTACAGCCTGGACAGGTAATCAACTCATTCAGCTAGTTTGCAGCTACCCTGTGGACTCAAAGGACCTCCGCACAAACACATCAAGCTAGCTTAGCCTGATGGCCAAGCTAGCCGGAACAGCTATGCCCAGTGAAGAAGATCTGGTACTGAAGAAAGCAAACAAAAAGATCACTGACCTTAAAGAGGACATCCGCCGGCTCTCTAATGAACTGAAAAACAAAGAGTCACTTCTGGCTAGCTGCTTGGATGTGGCGCACGAGCAGTCACTATGGATTGTCTCCCTCGCCTTAGCCTCTCCAACCGCTTTGCGGTTCTGTCTGGGGATGATCCGGCTCCGTCTCATCGTGACCTGGACCCCTCTCCAAGCGCGGCTTCCTCTCCACCGGCAGCAGGCGGTGTTCGGCTGGTAGCTCAATGCTCCGCCGAGGGGCCATATCGGCAGCTGTCTTCCCGGGCAATGACCTCCGCATCTCGGCGTAAGATCTAGGGATGGGCAAACAATCAAAATTCATTATTCGATCCTCAAAAAAATTAACGATCAATTATCAATTAATTGATAAGCAAGTATTTCAAAAGAGAGAAAACAAAAGAGTGCATTGCAGACTGTCGCCGCAAGAGAGCGCAGCTGCCCCAGTTTTGAGCTTCAACTCTCCCAGGCCAAAGAGGAAGAATGGCACACATGCGCAGTTCACCCCTGGGTGTTTATAACCGTTGCCAGCAAGAGTTACAGGCTTCAGTTTTCAGCAAAACCTCCGTCTTTCAATGGCGTAGTGTTTTCAGAGGCCTCAAGGGAAGCTGCCAAGGCTTTGGAGAGCGATGAGAGCCTCCGTCTGTTTCTGATTTTTTGCCTGGCATAGGTCCGGCGGGGGTCTCGTAGGCCCGTCGAGCCGCCGTGCTCGCCGGGCAGAAGGGTCCCGTTGGCATGGCAACTTGCCGGGCGGGGGGTCTCGTTGGCACGGCGGCTCGCCGGACCTATGCCAGGCATTGTAGGGGAAACACTGCGACTATCGATCAAAATTATTTGTGATCGATCAAAAGCCTTAACAATCAATCATCGATAATCGAAAATTGATGCCCATCCCTAGTATGATCCTGAAGGAGGTTGTGCTGAGATGCTCCGGAGGTCCCCACTACCCTAAACCGGGAGATAATCCTCCTCACGGGACTGGTGCCGCTGCCTCACCACAACACTCATCTGCTTGGACTCCTCTCCCGGTGACCCCAGCACACGGTCCGGACGCTGACTGCCCGCCGCCTTCCCCTGGTGAGCCTGTTGCTGGTGAATAATGAAATAGAGACTTCTGTCGGCCGACAAGGTTTTTATTTTCTTTGCAAAGAAAAGGTCAATCAGCACACGAGCGGTCAGAATGAAGAAGGACCCCGAGCATGGGGAAGCTTAAACATTTATACTTGAGGACCGCCTCTTACGGTGTGTTTCACACCCTTCTGTCTGCGGCAGGGAGCGGCGCCCCTACCCATTGTTTTCACACTTTTTCGTCTGCCGCAAGTATTGGCTCCGACCCCCTAGGGTGTGTTTCACACTTGGCGTATCCTGCAGGATTTTGTATCTAGGTGGGAGGTTAAGGGGTCTAGACATCTGAAGTATTTGAAAACACAAAGAATACACAAAGAAAATGAAATTACAATTACAAGCTGCAGCTGTCCTCTCCTCGTCCCCTCTTCCCCCCAACCACTCTGATAGTGAGGGACTCCATAGTGAGAAACATCCGTTTCTTTAACGCTGCCACTCGCTGTTTCCCTGGGGCCACAGTCCCGGTCATCCTGGATAAGCTCCCGGGGCTGCTGCGCTCACTACCGTCCTCCATAAACCGAGTGGTAATACATGTTGGGATGAATGATTTAGCTCGCCAACAGTCTGAGCTTACCAAAAACGATTTCAGTGCCCTTTTTTTTTAAGTAGCTGTGGAAAGTCCATTTTATCTCCGGCCTGATCCCCACACTTGGGCGTGGAGTGTGCCGCTTCTCGAGGACCCTCTCTCTCCACACCTGGCTTCTGTCTGCCTGCAATGCCCGTGGCCTTGGTTTTATTGACAATTTTAATCTGTTTTGGAACCGGTCTTCCTTCTTCAGGTCCGACGGACTTCACCCCAACAGGCTGGGTAGCCACATGCTATCCGCAAACATTCAGCACGCTGTTCAATCTGCTCCTCATGACTGACTGTTTACATCACACGCCTCCTCCACAGAAACTGGGGGGGCGGAGCTGCTTCTATAACCAAAAATACGCTGCACTCAAATGAAGTTCTTTTAACAGCTACACATCATTTGAGCATCATGCCTTTGTTTTTAGCAGTCCTCCTATTCTTTGTATCACAGTTTACAGACCACCCCACCATTCCACCTCTTTTATCAGTGAATTCTCAGAGTTATTATCAATCATACACACCACTTACAATAGAATTTTAATAACTGGTGATTTTAATTTACATGTTGATAACATCTCTGATCCAATGTCCAGAGAATTTTTAAACCTTTCAACCTGCATGGATTTTAAACAATACGTCACACAGCCAACTCACAACAGAGGACATACCCTAGACCTGGTCATAACCTATGGCCTGTCCACTGGTGTGTCCTCTGTTGTTGACCTGGCTGTGTCTGACCACTACTGTGTGTATTTTAACATCACCAGTTTTAGCCATCAGGAGGCCCCGATGAGAACGGTGAGGAAACGCTACCTAACTTCTGAAGTGGCTGCAAATTTTATCAAGATTTTACAGAGCACTCCTGCTGAAATTTTACCTGCACCCTGTGATTTTATTGTGGACAATTTTAATTTTAATTTTTGTTTTTATTGTTTTGGTTAAAAGCTCCACTTTTAACCAAAACAATAAAAACAAAACCTACACCCCGTGGGGAAATGATATCAAAAAGTTGAAAAGAAAATGCAGGAGTGCAGAGAGGAGGTGGAGAAAAACTAAACTGACAGTCCATTATGAAATATTACGCGATCAACTCAAATCCTACAATAAAACAGTCAAACAGGCAAGAATATCCCACTTTTCAAAACTCATTTCCACTCATAAAAACAACCCAAAATTCCTTTTCTCCACCTTCGATCTTTTAACCAACACCAATTTCAATAGATCATCCAAGATGCCAACAAACGCCCTCTGCGAGGACTTTTCAGACCACTTCAGAAGTAAAATCGCTGATATCAGATCCAGTCTTTTATCTCAACAGAATGTAACTTTTAACATACATGAACAGCTGCTTTTACCTGAGGAAACACTGGAGAGTTTTGCCCTGGTTGATGCGAGGACACTTGGTCGAGTTTTCTCCCAGGTAAACCCAACAACCTGCCTTTTAGATCCGATTCCCACATCACTTTTAAAGACATTTTATGGATTCTTTGAGGAACAGATTTTAAATATAGTAAATTACTCTCTTCAGACGGGTGTCTTCCCCGCTGCCTTCAAAACAGCAGTGGTGAAGCCCCTTCTGAAGAAGAGTAATTTAGATCCCAACATTTTTAATAATTACCGACCTGTATCCAACTTACCGTTTTTAAGTAAGATTTTAGAAAAACTGGTTTTTAACCAAGTAAATGATTTTTTAAATAGAAACAATATTTTAGAGAAATATCAATCTGGTTTTAGGATGAATCACAGTACCGAGACAGCCCTTTTAAAGACATTAAATGACATCAGGTTTAATGTTGATTCACAAAAGCTCACAGTCTTGGTACTACTGGATCTAAGCGCTGCTTTTGATACAGTAGATCACCACATTTTATTAAACAGACTCAGAAACCTGGTTGGCCTCTCTGGTACTGTTTTTAAAGCAGCTGTGCGTAACTTTACGTTTTCGTTGATTAGGCCTATAGTACCCCCTTTGGTCGAAGCGGTATGACACCCACAGCCTGGTGTCGTAAAATTCTGACTGCAGCCGGCATTCGGCTTCATTCGTAAAATCTCGACTGCAGCCGGAAATTACCGCATGCATTTGTTTTTGAGAGTGAGAGGAAAATCATGAATGTTCTGGTGTAGCTCTGAATTTCTTATAAACTGAGGACAACTGCCTGCGGCATATTTGTGTTCATGGTCACAGTCACAGATAATTTTGTGGCGTTTGTTGTAACGTTACTAGACAAAAGCGGTTCACATCAGCTAACGTTACATTTAGCTTGCTTATAACTTCCATGTCGTCATATATTGAAGTGAAACAACGTCTAACAAGTTGCGGTATAGTCTCTAAATAAAAACAAAAATTACATACCTGTCGATTAGTAAAAGGGCCAACTCGGGATCAGTTTTAAAACCTTTCAAATCTCTCAGCTCTCTCCACTTGGTGAATGCCTGACTGAGGTTTACACGCGTTTGGGCTCGAGCCCTATCACTATCTCATTTAGCCTTCTTCTGTTCTTTTTCTTTTAGATGGTGCTCCTTCTTTATCCGCCATGACAACGAAAGTACAACCAAGTCCTTATAGATACATCTGGTAAAACTGTTAGGTGTTCAGCAATGCCCACCACAAACTATTGATATGTGAGCTTGAGAGCTGTTAGTGTGTTTCCAGCTCACAGTGAATAAATGATCACATTTAAATACGCAGCGGCAACAGTTTAACTTTGACCAGAAGCTTCAAGTTCCCAGCAAAAACATCAACACTTCAGCCAAGACGAGCCAGGTGCTTCAAAATCAAAACACCAGTGGTTCTGCTTTGATTTATTTAATTATAACATACTTAAACTTTGTTATAACAGTGTTTTACTTAATTTTATTATGATATTATATTTAACTTCATTGTAACTGTAGTTCATTTAATAATTTTGTATTTTAGTAGTCCACAGTACGTTAGAGGAGATATCAAAATATCATTATATATTGTGTTTCGCAGTATAGCCAAAAATTATTGTGATATTTTTAAGCCATGTTGCCCAGCCCTACTTGGGTGTTTTCAAAAGAACAGTGTAGTGACTGGGTACAGCACTGCTTCAGTTTGTGACCTGTTTGGCTGGGACTTGTGTAACAGATACTTAGCTTGTAATATGAGGGTAAACTGAAAGTAGTGTATACTGAAAGGAATGGGTCCTCTTATACAAGCCAAGCTCACAACAAAAAACAGAGGTGAAGACATGCTCAGACCTACTGCTGCAGGTGACTCAGTCTGTGATTCACAACTGCCTCTCTGCTTTTCTGCCTCTGAAGGAAGCTTTGTCCTTTGATTGTGTAAAAGGTGATGGCGTTTCGAGTGGTTATGTTGACGTCATTTCAGACCACTACTTGTCTCAAACTTTGGGGTTGAGAAATCTGTTTTAGCTTGCAGTTGTAAAGCGCAGGCCCCATTCAGTCCACTTCCCCTGCAGTAAGTTCTTCATTTCAGAGATAGTGACATCTCAGGAATGTTGAACACTAACAGGCTGGCTTTGTTGCGTGTACTTGTCCTGAACCACAGGCCCCACAACTCTGAGAAGAGGAGGAGCTACAAACTACAAACATTCTCTGTACGACATATTGCATCTGCTGGCTTGCACCTCCCACAGTATGCAGCTACAGTAGCATTCTTGGCTGCTTAATTGCCTTGCATCATGTCATCTTTATCATGTTTGCTGTGTCTGCGCTATGAATTTCAAAATGACACTTCAGAGTCAGGTTTCTGTGTTCAAGTCTTTTATGTTTATTAACATGCGCATACATGACACAGGATTTCATTTCAAACAATTAAAAAAAAGGCTTATAGTGTTTGAACCAGTGTAGAGGGATGTGTCTGAACATGTTTCCCCAGAAAACACACACACACACACACACACACACACACACACACACACACACACACACACACACACACACACACAGCACTCAGCACTCACTAACTGTCAGTGTAGTAACAATGGGCAGGGCTGTATTCCAGAGAAAAACCTGTCCAGACAAATCACATAAATCAATTGACTGATTGATCAGCCAAGCACTAAACTACAACAAAAAGCCTTTGTGTTATGCTGAAACTAAAGTAGAGTAGAACAGCCCTTCAGAGAGAGAACATAAGGTAAATAACTAAAAAAAAAAGGTATGGGATCTGAGGCAAGAGGCCATGAGTAAAAATAGTATGTGGTCTCTACATTTAACAATCAAATAGATAGTGTATTAGAAAATGAAACAGAGGCCTTTTTAAAAAGTCCCAGTGGTCTACATAATGTAGCCCTTTGATACATAGCTCCAGTTTTGCCATTTCATAGTCATCATGACCTTTATTTTACAACTTTGAGAATTAGGGATGCGCAGTAATATTGGCACATCATCATATTGGCCAATATTGGCTTTCAAATGAAATATTGGACTCGGCCAACATGCCTATTTTCTGCCAATATGACAAAGCAATATACATGTATCTTTTTTTTTTTTTAAGAAAAAGAGAGCTGACTGGTTGCTCTGATCAAAACCTGTTAGATGCTCATGGAGAACGGGAAACAACAGGATACACAGAAAGGCAATCCAGGCACTCCAAAAAAATAGAAAATGAGCAAAGAAGTATTAAATAACCTTTATTGCAGTGGCTAAATCTGCAAAAATCAAAGAGTCAACATGTATCTACGACTGCAGGTCTTTTTCAGGGCTTAAGCACTGACACTGTGAAGGTGAATGGAATTAGTGGTGTACTAAGTTACTACTCAGACAAGTATGGGTTTGGGTAGCCAGCCAGCGGCAGATTAATGTCAGTTAATTTAATTGCATAAATGATATGCAGCAGAACTGCTTTGTTTTTCTGCATCATCCATGCTGCACAGCTACATATTTTATTTTACAGACTTCTCTTCAGCATTATTTGAACAGCTCTGTATAGATTATTCATGTCGGCTTTAAAGGGAGTCATGGCCATAATTTTGTGCCCCGCCCAGGGGAGTGCTGCTCAGCCCACCCAGGTGACCTCATACGACGATGCTCCATTGGTGCTGCCGTTAGCCTACATTATTGAACTCCTGCCAGTATGAGACCGCTTGTGTGTGTGTGTGTGTGTGTGTGTGTGTGTGAGAAATGGGATTATATAACCTAGTGTCCAGTTGCTGTGTTTATGTGGAGGGAACTGGACCCCATCATCACCATATTTAGGAAGAAAGCAGCTGAAGCACTTGTTTGTCAGAGCCTATTCTCAGGTTAGGCTAAGCCTCCTGCCTGATGAAAATGTAATTATAGCTGTGAAGACACATGCAAGCAAATCCATGAAAGAGCAGCAGGGTACATGCAGTGTACACTGCTGGCTTCTCTTCCTTGTTGGCTGCCTGTGCTGTGTTAACAACCCCTAAATCACCAACCACACAGGTGATTACAGATTATTGTTATTATATATTTTATCTGTGGTGAGCAGCTTATGTGTTCACTGTGAGTCAAATCATTTGTTATCTTCATACCAAATTGGTAACCATCAATATGTACACTGGACTTTGAGCTGACAGCACTACTTTTTGACTTGTTCACACAGCATACTGTTACATTAGACAAATCGTTGCCACAGTGCACATGTACTAGAGCTGCACAACATATTAAACATTTACCTTCATCGTGATATCAACATGTACAACATGGGTATTGCAAAAGACTGCTTGAACTGTGATATATAGTATATTTGTATGTGCCATACATTCACATACAGCATGTGGTGTTGAAACAGTTGCATCAGGTGAGTTTTACTAGTTTGGAAAGTATTTCTCATTTCACAGAAACCACTGAGAGTGAAACTTGTGTTTTGTATGTTATCATCATACTATCTGTAATGTGTTGGTGTTTTTTTTTTCTTGTGCTCTGCACGGACCTGACACCTGTCCGCCCTATGAACCTTTTCTCATCCCCGACTCTCTGAAGCTCTGTGTGCTGGCAATTCCTGGTAAAGGCGGCGGGGTGGCACAGAGGTCCGTGGGGACCACTGGTAGACAACACGCAAATTCACAAATTATGTAGGATATTACAACAGACATTCCTGTTATCTTATATCTGCTGTGACAGCAGATCCTGTATTCATTCGTGTCAGTGATGATCGTGCTTTACTGTCCTGGGGACGTGCCATGTTGACAAGGAAATCATAACTCTTCTTAGAGTGACAGAGAATCAGAATATTTCTCAAAATGTTAAACTATCAAATTTATAGTGATTTATTAACCTTTTTAATGGATTATCCATAGAAATTGTATATCTGTGGGATTATCACAAATCAAAATCACATATCACATCTGATTTAGCCTACATTATACCGGGGAGATGATTTTGGTGCTTTCTATAACCTCAGCTCAAGATGTGACATTTCTATCATGTTTTGTACATGGACTGTATATAATGCAATTCAACGCTGAGGAAAGCCAAGTGCTGAAACACGTCCGTTTTTGATACTGCTGTGCGTTATTAAAAGACTGATATATATGATATTTGTGAGTGCTGACATTTGGATTTATTCTGTATATAATGATACATACACAGTCTGGTTTTGTAAATTAAGTTTTCAGATTTGGTATTTTATTTATTTAGATACATTTTTAACATACATGAATATAACCATAATTAGAACTACAGAACGTCAAACACCAGTTTAACACGACAGTTTGTCAAAAAAACACTATGTTATAGTGGATCCACTCAAATAAGCACCTGTGGGTCCGTACATTGAAAACCTATCAACATCACTGCATTTCAGTTATTTTTTCAGTGTGCAGAGGGTATTCATTGTCTGGGGTCTATGTTAGCAGTGCAGACCTAACGCACAAAGACAGTAAAACTATATACTTGAATATTTATCACAAGTCATATCGTCATCACAGTATTCAACAATGTTATCGTATATCACATGTTTTCCTCATATCATGCAGCCCTAATGTGCACGTAATGGGCAAATGATGTGATGTGTTCCATGCAGCTCACTTCTCTCTCTGTCTCTCTCTCTGTCTGTCTAGGTACTGATATCTCAGTGGGAGAGGAGGTAGCCATCAAGTTGGAATGTGTGAAGACCAAACACCCACAGCTCCACATAGAGAGCAAAATCTACAAGATGATGCAGGGTGGAGGTACTGTATACTAGAACACATGATGTACACACACATCCGTCATGCTGTGAAGTATTGCTTGGTCTTTTATGAGCTAAGTACTCTGCAACACTGTTTATCAGCACTTAAAAATATAAGCCAACATCCATCCATCACTGCACATCATTAGCTGTATACAAGGTGATCGATCAAATAGTGTTTATTGAGTTAACCAGAAGTAGTAAGGTGTGTGTGAGTGTGAGTGTGTTCAGCACGTTAAGGAAGGATCTTAAAAAGTGTATCTGTGAATGTTCTGCCAGCTCAGCAGTGTCATGAAACCACAGTGGTGTGCTTCCACCAAGTTTTCAAACTAGTTCTGGCCAAATTTCTGTCTTCCTTGCAAACTTTGTACTTGACTGTGTGTACAGGGCACAGTTTGTAGCACGACTGTGCACACACATGCATTTGTATTTTTGTTCCAGTATGGTAGGATTTATAGGGGCATGGTGGCTGACCCAGGATGTATTTGCGTTTGTATGTATATAAATAGCTGATGCTGTGTGTGTGTGTGTGTGTGTGTGTGTGTGTGTGTGTGTGTGTGTGTGTGTACTTGTGCATGCAGTGATAGGTGCTGACCTGCAGCATTTTGTTGCTGTCTGCCTGTAGAAGGAAATACCAGATGGCGTCTTCCCCTTTGCAACGTCAGCCACTTACCAGCTACTACTAAAGCAGCTGGCCTCCGCCACTGCCTCCCTTGGGAGGTGGGGCTAGGGTTAGGGTTAGTCCATTATTTGAAAACATTTTATCCTGGTCAGAGTTATGGAGATTTTCTAATCCCTTTTTCTGATCCATAAAAGATCAGGATTACAGAGTCTTACAGAGTCTAGATTTGCAGTCTTTGGATATTTGTCTGTTGGTCAATATAAAATATTTAATTAACAGTAAGGGGGGGGGGGGGGGGGATCCAAACAGCATAGTTTCACAATATTTTGCTCGGCAATATTGTGTTGATGTACGGACACCAAATAACAATTTCTTTGTGATATAGATTATTAATATTAAAAAAATACAAGAAGAACTTTTGGTAGTCTACGATAATGAAAATCCATAGCATTCTTCAGTTCACTAGACACAGTTTGCTGCAATAAAAATGACTGAAGTGAAATGAAAAGACTGAAAACTTAATCTGATTAGATAAAACAGATGTTGAAAAAGTTTTCCTTCAAGGACATAATTTGCAGTTGAAAAAAGGTAATAAATCACAATGTATGTTATTGCAATACTCAGCATATAACAGCCCATTTAAAATCGCAATAATTGCGTCTTAAGTATCGTGATAATACCATATATGGTGGGCCTCTGGAGATTCCCACCCCTAATTAACACAGGCGTTAAAAAGTTGGTAAGTGTTTATCAGTTTGCATGTTATTCATATTTACTTATCTGTTTCTGTATGAGTATGCAATAAGCCAGAATAGCAGAATTAGCTGGGACTGGTTACAGCAATTTTCATATACATTGGTGATTATTCGGTGATTATAAGTCATATAGTGTGTCTCTTAGTTAATGTCTCCTTCCAGGTTTCTTTCAGCACATGTACTTTGTGTACAGTAGAAAGCCTTGCTTTCACATTCTCCACCTATGCGAGATTGCTGGCAGGCTGCGTGGTGTCTTACATCCTTTACTTATCGCCCCAGCCTTGATCCTTGTTGGTCCTGCTGCATAATAGAGTCCAGGTACACTGCCCCTCTATCTACTTGAGGGCACCTGAAATCTATAGTTGGTAATCCTGTTCAGAAACACTTTTTGTTATACTGGGTGAAATGGTCCTTCCATCCTGAGAGTAGTCAATACATAATGTGTTCAGAAAAAGGAACGAAAAAAATCCGACCTCTGTGGCAGCTGAGGCCCTGCCTTTCGGTACGAGTGGAAAGAACCAATCAGATGCCTTCATGTCTCGTCTTTATATATTGCTCTGGTCCTGCCCACGCCCCTCTCTGTCCCTCCCTCCTCCCTGCGTGCACTCATCACGTGTCACCGTTGCCGGAAATATTCAGCACACTCCTCAGCAGAAATACCGAGTTAGCAGGAGAATAAGTTTGCTGAACAGTGGCAGAGAAAATGCTGCCAGAAGTACCACTTCCAGCGTTACTTGTAACGGCTCGCACCGCTAAACAGGCTAAGAAAAGAAAGTCGGAGGCGAAAAAGGCTTTGGATAAAGCGAGAGGACAAACCAGAGTCAACCAACATCGCAGCTTTTGAACGGTGGAGACAACTAGGGTTGGGTACCGAATAGGGGTGTAACGATTCATTTTTACAATGATTCAATTCATATCATTTTCCATGGTTCCGATTCGATTCAAGAACGATATTTGGCTCATCTAGAATGATACGATTCGATTCGATTCAAGGGCTAGAAATCGATTCAGCAACTTTTTTTGTTTTGCCAAAAACTGAACCAGTGTGACTGTGAAATACATACCTGAATACTGTGGACAGTGCAGGGGAGTTTTTTCTTGAAAGAGAATCAGGGATTAATTAATTTTGGATATAAATAAGTAAACACAACGATTAATGGCAAAAGCATTCATCTTTTATTAAATACTATAATTATCACAAGTTCAGAACCTGCTGATCAAAAGACAAAAAAAGTGTGATCAACATTCCTCCAGGCTAAATTACAACTGAACAGTAGGTTTCCCTGCTACTTCTCTTGTGTCAGTCAGTATAAGAGGAGTACAATAATAAACAAAAATAAAGTGCAACCTATTAGGTTGAATGGACAGTAGGTTTCCCTGCTACTTCTGTCATTTTACTCAGTATAAAAGGAGTACAATAATATACAAAAATAAAGTGCAACCTTACCTATCAGGTTGAATGGACAGTAGTTTTCCCTGCTTCTTCTCTGTCATTTTACTCAGTCAGTACACATTCAACAGACAGCCACCGACTTGTCCAGAACACCTCCTTTTTTGCAGAAACCAAAGTGTTTCCACACACTCGACTTCAAATTTGGCTTGAAAATCTCCAGCTCGTCCGCCTCCTCTTTGCTTTTAGCCATGCTTCGTTTTGTTTTGAGTCAGCACTACCGGCACATGCCGATGACGTCACACTCAGGGAGAGTAAAGCGAATCGAGCAACTTTACGATTAGAAGTGATAAAAATACATGTATATAACGTTGTCGTGCTTAAATACAACGCACAAATGCTTAGTAATCGATATAATCGATTTTTGACCTTGTAAATCGATTTCACAGCGATATCGTCATCAGTGAGGGACAATTTGCCAAGGCTCTATCAATGCAGTTAGATTGTAGGAAAATAAATCGATGCATCGATGTAATCGATGAATCTTTACACCCCTAGTACCGAAACTCGGTACTTTTTGTACTTGGTACCGATTCACATCGGTACTACCGAGTACCGATTCACTTAAAATGAATCGGTGCCAAATTTCGGTACCTGAGGTGGAGGCGGAGAGAGAGCGCATGACTCGCACCTCAGACTCAGCAACAATGGCGACAAAAAAAATGTGCAGACAAAAGTTAACGTGCAGCACTGTTCCTAACTGTTCTCAATAAAATGTTGAAACTGAGAAGTTTAGACTATGGGCCCGAACGACGCAGAGTGCGTCCAAATTTACACCCGTTCTTCTCTGTGGATTTTCTCCGCGACCATGCGTCATAGCGAGAAGCCACGCATATCACGTGAAACAGCGGAACTGTAGCTTTCTGACAAGGCCAAGTACTTGTCGGTAATCCAATGTTTTCACAGCGAAAAAAATATATAAATTTACACTAAAATTATGTATAACAGAGCTTTCATACAGCTCTGCACACACATTACTCTTGGATGGATTACTCGTGAACACAGGCTCGCACAGAAATGCCACGCATATCACATGAAAGCGCAGGACCACACAATCCATATGACGAGAGAGAGAGAGAGAGAGAGAGAGAGAGAGAGAGAGAGAGAGAGAGAGAGAGAGAGAGAGAGAGAGAGAGAG
>NC_065523.1:2884359-2886022 GCF_006386435.1 Epinephelus moara | reverse complement strand
ATGGTTCTTATATTGCCAGATTCCAGAGAGTCTCCCCTCTTCATATATGGCAGAATATGTCAACTTCGACTTGCTATGGTGAGATACATGTAAAAATGTAAGAATTTAGTCACACGGATTTGTTTTTTTCATTGATATAAAAATGAATATAAAATACAGGCACATAGAAGGACATGGAATGATGGCAAATCTGGTTAGCCCAGATTGTCCTGGAAAAAAACCCAAGATATAGCATGTGTATGTAGCCTTTATAATGACTTTGATATGAGCTTAAAAGTAAAGGCAGTAAAAATACCCTAAAAACGCCTAGGGCCCATAGGGTTAAAAAGTACTGAAATAAGGTACCGTTTGGTACCGAATTCCAGATACCGGTACCGATACCGTATCAGTTCAATTATGAACGGTACCCAACCCTAGAGACAACTGAGGGAGCTGAAGGGCCTGAAAAGTGATGCAGAGGTTGCTGTCTTTCTGTTAGACAGGTAATTATTTGTTTTGCTTCGGGGGGATTTGTTATTTTCATGGAATATGTAACGTTAGCCAACTTAGCTACTTTTGTAGCTCGTATTAGCACAATGCTAACATTAGCTTCTCTGTCAGTGTACTGCAGGATGCGCGTTCAAGTTTGTGGGGCCATGGCTTTGGACAGAGCACTGACGGGAGGGGGAGGAGGGGGCGGAGCTTAGAGGAAGTGCCACTTTCAAATCTTGCTAGCTCTCCAACATTACCAACTATAGCTTGAAGAAAGATGACTACTACATTAGCTGGGCTCCGTGAGTCTTGTTGGGGAACCTGAAAATACTGCCCAGCTACCCTACTACATACGTATACACCATAGCCTTAAAACACATCAGTAGGCAAATCAGAATGAAGTATGTTATAACCACCGGATCTAACATCAACAACCCATTACACTGGTTCCTGCAGAGCTAGATGGACTAAGAGTCTGTCAAATTCTCTCTTAATTCCTGAATTACAGTGGTCGTATTGTTGTCTGTGTCTGCGATCAAAGTGAAACCATTTGTTTTTGTTGATCCAAAGAGTCAGAGAAAAATAAAGGTTCACAAGAGTGTCTCTCATTGACCCTCCTGCTGCTCCATCTGGTTGCAATGCTGCCAGTGGAAGGTCAGGTCAATGTACTTAAAGTTGTGAGTGATCACCCCTTTCATCACAATAAGAAAACTTGTGTTCTTCAGTCATATCATGAAGCACGATGCAGGCAAGAATTATGTTGCATTATAACAGCTTGGAGTGTTTTTGAAAATATTTTATTGGTTAATTGTTTGGCATGGTCTCTGTAAGCAAGGGTTGAATAAAACAGGGTACCCGCGGATCCTTGAAAAGTCTTAAAAAGTCTTAAATTCATGTATCTAAAAGTAAGGCCTGAAAATGTCTTAATTCATTAGAAATGTCTTAAATTGGTCTTAAATTCATTACTCAAAAGTCTTAAAATTGTTGTGGAAGGAATATTTAATCTTACTTTCTTTCTTTTCTTTTTTTTATTCTCGCGGCACTTTTCTGTGAGTGTCCATGCGCCGTCCAATAACGGCGCGCGCTGGCGGTAGCACATACACAATGAATGGGTTCGTCGGCGGAGGTCTGCGCTTTGCGCGCTCTGTGTGAAAAGGGCTTAACGGCGCGCGCTGGCCACCTGGCACTCAAT
>NC_065523.1:2876356-2884218 GCF_006386435.1 Epinephelus moara | reverse complement strand
TGCTTTCTTTTGATTTTCACTTGGCTAGTCATCCTGTTTAATTTGTCTTCTGATCAAATCGGAACCGTTGAAACAAGTTGTAGGAAGTTCTCTGCAAGTAATTGGTTGCTGGCAGACACTCTGTGCTGCAATAAAATGGTTAATCAGCAGTGCTGTGCACTGTAGAGCCGATGTGCTGCTGGTTCTGCCGGCCTGAATAGAATATAATGTCTACTGTTGTGTAGGAGCATTTATAGACTGAGCTGAGTAGTGATGCGCGGGTCGACCCCTAACCCACGGCACCCGCAAATGGACCTGCGGGTCGGGCAGCAGTGATCGTCTGTTAAATCGGTCTGTAAATGATATTTTGACATTATCTTTATTATTATTACAATCTATTAATCTATAATCTATTACTGTCATGGCATCCGAAGGTACTGATGCGTTGAGCAGGTGACAGTCCGCGGTCGTTTTCAAAACACACTTGTGTCACGCACTCCAAAAGAAACTTGTTGAAACTTTAAACAATAATTTATTGTACAAAACGGGGGAAACAGACGTTGACAAAAACGGTTCCATAACTCATATTAAATTCAAAACATAATGAAAAAACAGCTACAAGTTAGAGGGAATAGTGATAAAGTGGTAAAACTTGGCATTGATCCACAGCCTCAGACGGATGCGCTCAAGCTTGCCGTGCGCACAAGCTCAGTTGGTAGGCGATGCTATATTTTCACATTTTTAACAATGCAATTTAAAAGTTTTGATTTTTATTGATAACCTACATTTACCAACAACAAAAAGAATACATTTAGCACAAAAAAATATGTAAAAAAAAATTAAATTAAAAAAATAAGTAAATAAAGAAACGAATATCGAATACCAAATTTTCATAACGAATACCTACCCATAGAAACGAATATCCGAATATTTGGGTACAGCCCTACCGGCAACAGAGAAATCCGACCCCAGGTCCAGTAGCCTAATTTCCTCTTTGTTGGTGTCATGACTGCCCGGTAGTACAACCGAGCCGTGGCGGCACACAGGTATGTGGCAGGTAACGATCCACAAACCTCACCGCACTTTAGGGACTGTTCTTAACTTATGAAGGGACTGTTCTTTACTTGTCAGGGGAGGAGGGTGGCTGGTTGATTTTTATTTTATTTATTTATTTTATTTCAATCCCCCCTATGTTAATCACTTATTGATGCTGTTTTTGAAGTATGAATAAGTCAGTAAGTAATTTATTCCATTGAAATATCATTGATGTATTATAGAAAAGTGATTTATCTTTTTATAAATGACAAAAGGCACATCTGCCTCATTTTTGCTGTGGTATCATGATACTACTCAGAACCGTGATACTTCCACTGGTATCGTACCGTGGGTTCCAATTTTGGTACCATGACAACACTAGATGTCACAACCATTCCATTCGGAGTTGCGCAGTGAAGCAGCTCTGGTGCCGCTTAAAAAAGTGTTCCCCCACTTCTAATTTTACAAATTAAGCACTGGTTATAGTACAGCGGGATCCCCCAACCATCGCTTATATTTATAGTTTTTTCGGTCTTAAATTCCATTCAAGGTGGCATTAAAAAGGTCTTAAAAAGTCTTAAATTTAACTTGCTGAAACCTGCAGATACCCTGTAAAAGAATGCTTCAGTATGTGCCATTTGTCTTGAATATCTCTACATCCAACTTGAATCCCTACTGAGTCCACCCTTCCAGTGGGATTAGGATTATCCTATTTTTTTAGCATCAAAACTATCCTAATCTCCACCTTTGTAGTTTTCAAATAACCCAAAACAACATTTGATGTGGATTTCTGGGTAGGATTGGATTTCAAATTCTGTATTGAAATACTGGGCCAAGGAGAATTAACATTAGTGATGGTAGTTTGACTTCACTGTTTTCCATTTGAGTAGATCAGTCACTAATTCCATCATGGTTGAACAGAAACAACAAAGTTTGCTGGAAATGAAGAGAGAAACCAATAGATAGATGTTTAAGGTACTTCTCTTTTGGTAACTTTTGGATCCCTCTGCATGACTGTCCTAAGTGAATAAACACTAAATATACCTCCTTCTTCTTCTTCTTCTTCTCCTCTACTTTCTCCTCTCTTCCAGTGGGTATTCCAACAATAAAGTGGTGTGGGGCCGAGGGTGACTATAATGTGATGGTGATGGAGCTGCTGGGGCCCAGCCTGGAGGATCTGTTCAATTTCTGCTCTCGGAAGTTCAGCCTCAAGACGGTCCTGCTTTTGGCTGACCAGATGGTGAGAGCTGGGAGCTACCAGCTATAGGGATCATGGAGTTGCTGGCCTTATTAAAAGGGAAGGGGGTGGTTGGGTGGGTGTGGCTACCCCATGACATTACCAATTTGAGATTTATTACTCTGGCTTTTGGATTTGGGAGATAATTTTTCATGTTTACCAACATTTTTGAACTGTCTTAGACCACTGGAATACCATGTATAAATTTTGAAAAAGTGGCGTAGTTCCCTTTTAAGGCTGACATCAGATCCCCTCGCACTTCTCTCTCTAGATCAGCCGCATTGAATACATCCACTCCAAGAACTTCATCCATAGAGACGTGAAGCCAGACAATTTCCTGATGGGGCTGGGCAAGAAGGGCAATCTGGTTTACATCATCGACTTCGGCCTGGCCAAAAAGTACCGCGATGCCCGCACACACCAGCACATCCCCTACCGTGAGAACAAGAACCTGACCGGCACCGCCCGCTACGCCTCTATAAACACACATCTGGGCATCGGTAAGACCAGCATCCACAAAGCACTAACATACAGATAGCCCGCACCAGGCTGCTGATGTGACTTTGGTCTCTCTGTCTACAGAACAGTCCAGACGGGACGACTTGGAGTCGCTGGGCTACGTCCTCATGTACTTCAACCTGGGCTCTCTGCCCTGGCAAGGCCTCAAAGCTGCCACTAAAAGGCAGAAGTATGAGCGCATCAGTGAGAAGAAAATGTCCACGCCCATTGAGGTCCTCTGCAAAGGCTATCCATGTAAGTGTAGCTGCTCCCTCCCGTCTTTTATTAATTCCATATAGGATGTGAAGAATCATGAATTAACGTTGATCAAAGTTAATCCCTCATTGCTCATATGTTCTGGTCCTTTTCCTGCCTACAGCGGAGTTTGCCACCTACCTGAACTTCTGCCGCTCTCTGCGGTTCGATGACAAGCCAGACTACTCGTACCTCCGCCAGCTCTTCAGGAACCTCTTCCATAGACAGGGCTTCTCCTACGACTACGTCTTTGACTGGAACATGCTCAAATTTGTAAGTTGTACTATTACATTGAGGAGAATCAGTTTAGCCTTTGGCATCTCCAATAAAGCTTGCTGTTCAGCAAACAAATAATAACAGTATTTGGTATCATTATTATTCTTATTATTGAGTCCAGGTTTCCTTGTGTAGGGAACGACTTGTGTTCATTTAAAGATCTGTACCTTGTAACTAGATGGAAACATTTTTATGGTCTTATCTTAAACTGCTCTCATAAGTTGGATTCACCAAACTCTTGTAACTGGATGAACTCATCATAAATCACTTGTACTGTGGAGAGAGACAGACTGTCTGTGCATGACTCATATGTCTGGACCACCTGTGAATTTCATTCATACCTGAGAGAAAATTCTAATTTAGAGAAAGTCATTGTAATTGTCTTAAATCACTTGTATGTGCCACTTCAGAACTAACCAGTGCTTCTTGCATGAGGCCTGTTGACATGGTGCTTTAGCCAGTGCCACGTTACACATTAAATCTCTTCGGGCTAGAAACTGACCTGAAGCTTTTCTTAAAGTAGCCCTTTTGATGAGCTTGCAGGCTCTCCTGGTGGCTTCTCCTTATCTTGTTTCCAAGTTTTTCAAAATGGACTGTTACTTGTGGAAATAAGTTTGTAAAAGCTGATGGATTCAGAAAGAGGCCACTGAGGTCAGGTAACTGTGTCTGTGTCAGGGTGCCAACAGAGCAGTGGAGGATGCAGAGAGGGAGCGTCGGGAGCGGGAGGAGAGGCTGAGGCACAGCAGGAACCCCGGCGCCAGGGGCATGGCCTCAGCCTCGGGAAGAGCCAGGGCAGCTCAGGACGTCACAGCCCCCTCACCACTCAACCCTGCCTCACACACAGGTCAGCGCGCGCACACACACACACACAAGGGATGCAACGGCCCACAGTAAAATATTGAACCATTCGGTCTGCCCTGCACGGATCAATACGCCCTTATGGCGGGCGGGTTTTCGGTTTTGCAATTAATTTTGCATTGATGCTTTACAGGCCACTGTGTGTGTGCCTGTCCACAGGCTGCTCGCCTCACACAGAAAAGAAGCGGAAAAAACAAACATATAGAGCCATGGCAAAGGCAAGCGGAGGAGTTGAGAGACAGAAGTTTGAAGAAGCACTGGCTTCATACAAATCTCCGGTGTAGGATCATTTCGCTGTTGAATAAAACGACGAGGGAGTGAAAACAATTAACAGAAATTTCACTGTCTGCAAACATTGCTTAAAACATGTCTAGTGTTTCCCCTACCATTATATTGGGGGGGTGGCGCCCCGCCCCGTACCTTGTCCTTTTATTAAACAAACTAAATAGCCTTATGTTATTTATCTTATTTACACAACGGCATCTCATTTCTGTCTCTACATGGTCGCACGTTTACAATCCTCCTCTGCTCTCTGTGTCGCGAACGGCAGAGTTCGGCCCTGATGTAGGGCTGCACCTAAAGATTATTTTCATTGTCGACTAATCTGTCGATTATTTCTTCGATTAGTCGACTAATCATTTTATCGAAAAATGTGTTAAAATGTTGAAAAATGTCGGTCTGTCTCTCCCAAACCCCCAAATTTTGTCATTTAATGTCTTGTTTCGTTCTCACGCCAAAGGGTTTTAGTACACCGTCATGGGAGAGTGTGTAAAGCTGCCAATATTTCAACGTAAGAAGGTGCAATAAGAGTATTTTGGGGTACTTTTACAGTACTTTTCTATGAAAAATGACTCTGACTCCTTAGTCGACTACTAAAATAGTCACCGCAGAGTCCTGCACGGGTCCAATTTTGGAAACCCGCACCCGCCCCGCCCGTCAATAAAGGGACCCGTTACCCGACCCGCTACCCGTGATTATATATAAATCTAATCCAGACCCGCCCCGCCCGTCAATAAAGACACCCGTTACCCGACCCGTTCCGTTACCCGTCATTACATAAACAGCACAGACACACTTCACTCAATTTTAACTGCTTTATTTTTTACCTTTTATGATACAAGCTACAACACTCTGCAGCAGCAGTACATCAGGTTATCTGGTAGAAACAATCACAACTGTCTGTGTTCTGGTTGCTGACATATTGTTAACGCTATTGTTTAAGGAAAACAATTAACCGGTGTAACGAGATGATTAGCAACAGACTGATTCATAACCGCAAGAAAATATCAGTGCAGCGGCATTGCCTATAAACATCTTCCGTTTTGAATCTTCAAAATAAAATCATGCACCAGTCCGTACAAGTGTGTGCATAAAGGAATAAAGAAAAACATATTTATTACAGCCAGACAGGTTTAGCTACAAGGCCACTACATTAAACAAAAACAGTTTAAAGTTAGCAGGAAAATATATATATTGTCCACTCCACACTAACAATGTTGAACATGAAGTTGAAATCATATGAACTAACACAAATAAACAGCAGGTAGCAAGTTACTACTCACAGTATGCTTTTCTGTCAGCTGCTGATGACATTTAATTCTTGAGCCTGAGATTGCTGTGCAAGAAAAGGATATCATCCACTGTCTCTGGATTAAGCTGGGTTCTCCGTTCTTGAATGACAAATCCAGCAGTAGAAAAGTCTCTTTCACTCGCTGCACTCGATGCTGGGATGGCAAGCACATTCCGTGCAATCAGGGCAAGGTTAGGAAACGATTCGACATGCTCCTTCCACCAAGACAAAACATCAAAAGTGCCGTCCTTGTCCTTAGGTGTCTTGAGTTCGATGTAGGCTGCCACCTCATCCAGAGCCTGTACACTTTCGTCGCTAGAGTCCTCCACGTCTGCTAAATCATCAGCTCCTGGACGGGGTCTCTTCTCTGGTGGTGCAGCCGCGGCCTGCGTCCGCGGGCCCGAGGGGCTTCCATGGTTGTGTTCTTCAAAATAATAAAAAACGAAAATGAAGAAAAATAAATAATAAGATCAGTGCTATTTTAAGAGGCAAAC
The DNA here is from genome assembly GCF_006386435.1 of Epinephelus moara. Taxonomy (NCBI): domain Eukaryota; kingdom Metazoa; phylum Chordata; class Actinopteri; order Perciformes; family Serranidae; genus Epinephelus; species Epinephelus moara. The sequence continues at coordinate 2,878,016 of NC_065523.1, read as the reverse complement.
AAAATAGATTCAAACAGTTGAAGTGTCATGTTGAACGCCAAAACACACATTTAGTGAGCCAAGTTATTACTGTAGCTTATTAAAGTTGTATTTTATTACAGTTATTCTTACCAACAAGACGTTGTGCTTCGGCATGAATTCAAATAAACACAATAAGTTTGTGCTCTAGAGAAGGATCAGCACTCAGTGAATAACCTCCTAAGTCCTATGATAAGCTATTATGGCAAGGCTTAACTATACAGACCAGTGAGCAGTGAGCAGTGATAACTAACATGTCTTTGGGGTCATCGGGTGGGAACCTCCTTTCACCAGTGTTTCGTCTAGTTGGTCCCACGACACCTCCAGGAGGCTAGACAGTGATCTCTGGCGTCCCAGAGACACTCCCCTAATGCCAGGTCTCACTGCTCCCCACATCAACCCAATAATCTCCTTTACCTTACTTATGCATGGCTTTCTCAGCCCAAACAGCACTGCCACCTTCAACCAAACCCAGGCTCCGTACATGTGAGCTCCAGGTAGAAGTAGTGCTGATACTACCTTTCCTAGCACATTCACCATACTCTATTTCACACGCTACATAGCATAACTACAATATAAGGTAAAGTTAAAGGAGATAGATAAACTCACAGGATCAGCAAACACACTCACCTTGCAGCATGGTCTCAAACAAAAGGGATTCAAATAGGCCACTCCCACACTTAAATAACCTTCCTCTTCCTGGATTTCCTCCTGAGAGGAAGTGGATCTCTCCACCTGATCTCAAGGAATTATGTACTCTGCTTAGTAGTTCCCCCTGCTGGTCCCCAACTGACATTATTTCTACGCTTCCAGATCCATTGGCTACACCTAATTGATTCATCTGACATTTCCTTCACTGTCTTCCTCAAACTCTGTCCCCGCACTCCGAGTTCCCCCAGGAGCGAGACAGCTGATCTTGCTATGAATCCCCTACACCCCACTTCCACTGGACAAATCCTAGTCTTCCATCCTTGCTGCTCAGCTTCTGCTCCTAAGTCTGCATATGGGCAATTCCAGCGTCATGGATGTTACATTCAGAGAGAAAATTGGAAACTAAGCTTAACATTGACAAGGCATTGATTTGAATTAGAAAATTGAATATACATATTTTAGTTACACTTATTGGGATAAAGATAAGCCTGCAATATGAAATGTTTTGACCCTTTGGATTTTGAGAGAAGTGACAAAATACCCAGCGTTATGGATGTTACGGAAATGGACAAACTTTTCGGACTCACTGAACACATGATGAAAACTCTGTGAATTGTTCTTTCAAAGACTAACATGTTTAATATCATTTTGTAGGGAAGGGTTTCAGGTACCCAAAAAGCACATTTAGGAAAACTTTTTTTTTCTGTTAAGGAAAGAATCTCAAAAAAGTGCCATTATGGATGTTACATTTTTGCGTTATGGATGTTACACGTCTGAAATAGACAAAAAAAACAATCAAAAATAGGGCTTTACCCACATGTGTTTGACTTCAGTGGCCCATTTAAAGGGTCAAACCAGTCTGGATCTATGTTGTAGTCTGAGAAATCATTTACTCTACTACTGATCGATTACATACCGGTAGACTACATAGTAGGCGTTACCTTTTTGGATGCGACTGACTGGTCATAAATCACCTCAGAGTGACAGCTGT
>NC_065523.1:2873727-2873874 GCF_006386435.1 Epinephelus moara | reverse complement strand
ACATGACCTACAATCTCTGCATGCCTTAGAGCTGCCTCTGCCTCCTGAACTGCCGATCTTGGGTTCCACTTCCTCCCCTTGGTTGGATTTGGAACCACACTCCTAACTACCACATCCTTACTCCCAGATAACAAGAGCTCTGTCCTG